>NC_141877.1:672667969-672971000 GCF_056163025.1 Triticum urartu
TCCCCAAGCTTAATTCCTGCTCGTCCTCGAGTAGGTAAATGATAAAAACAGAATTTTTGATGCGGAGTGCTACTTGGCATAATTTTAATGTAATTCTTCTTAATTGTGGTATGAATATTCAGATCCGAAAGATTCAAGATAAAAGTTTAATATTGACATAAAAATAATAATACTTTAAGCATACTAATAAAGAATCATGTCTTCTCAAAATAACATGGCCAAAGAAAGTTATCCCTACAAAATCATATAGTCTGGCTATGCTCTATCTTCAGCACACAAAGTATTTAAATCATGCACAACCCCGATGACAAGCCAAGCAATTGTTTCATACTTTTGGCATTCTCAAAACTTTTTCAATTCTCACGCGATACATGAGTGTGAGCCATGGATATAGCACTATAGGTGGAACAGAATGGTGGTTGTGGAGAAGACAAAAAGGGAGAAGATAGTCTCACATCGACTAGGCATATCAACGGGCTATGGAGATGCCCATCAATAGATATCAATGTGAGTGAGTAGGGATTGCCATGCAACGGATGCACTAGAGCTATAAGTATATGAAAGCTCAACCAAAGCACTAAGTGGGTGTGCATCCAACTCGCTTGCTCACGAAGACCTAGGGCAATTTGAGGAAGCCCATCATTGGAATATACAAGCCAAGTTTTATAATGAAACATTCCCACTAGTATATGAAAGTGACGAAATGGGAGACTCTCTACTATGAATATCATGGTGCTACTTTGAAGCACAACTGTGGTAAAAGGATAGTAGCATTGCCCCTTCTCCCTTTTTCTCTTTTTTTTATTTGGGCCTTTTCTCTCTTTTTTTGTGGCCTCTTTTCTTTTTTTTATTTTTTTTATTTTTCCTCCGGAGTCTCATCCCGACTTGTGGGGGAATCATAGTCTCCATCATCCTTTCCTCACTTGGGACAATGCTCTAATAATGATGATCATCACACTTTTATTTCCTTACAACTCAACAATTACAACTCGATACTTAGAACAAAATATGACTCTATATGAATGCCTCCGGTAGTGTACCGGGATATGCAATGACTCATGAGTGACATGTATGAAAGAATTATGAATGGTGGCTTTGACACAAATACGATGTCAACTACATGATCATGCTAAGCAATATGACAATGATGGAGTATGTCATGATAAACGGAACGGTGGAAAGTTGCATGGCAATATATCTCGGAATGGCTATGGAAATGCCATAATAGGTAGGTATGGTGGCTGTTTTGAGGAAGGTATTTGGTGGGTGTATGATATTGGCGAAAGGTGCGCGGTATTAGAGAGGCTAGCAATGGTGGAAGGGAGAGAGTGCGTATGATCCATGGACTCAACATTAGTCATAAAGAACTCATATACTTATTGAAAAATCTACAAGTTATCAAAGCAAAGTATTACGCACATGCTCCTAGGGGGGATAGATTGGTAGGAAAAGACCATCGCTCGTCCCCGACCGCCACTCATAAGGAAGACAATCAATAAAAAAATCATGCTCCGACTTCATCACATAACGGTTCACCATACGTCCATGCTACGGGAATCACAAACTTTAACACCAGTATTTCTCAAATTCACAACTACTCAACTAGCACAACTTTAATATCACCATCTTCATATCTCAAAACAATTATCAAGCATCAAACTTCTCATAGTATTCAACACACTCGTAAGAAAGTTTTATTTTTATTCTTGAATACCAAGCATATTAGGATTATTCAAGAAAATTACCATGATATTTAAGACTCTCAAAATAATCTAAGTGAAGCATGAGAGATCAATAGTTTCTATAAAACAAATCCACCACCGTGCTCTAAAAGATATAATGAAGTACTAGAGCAAAACTATATAACTCAAATGATATAAGCGAAGCACATAGAGTTTTCTAACAAATTCTAAATCATTTATGGCTCTCTAAAAAGGTGTGTACAGCAAGGATGATTGTGGTACACTAAAAAATAAAGACTCAGATAATGTAAGACGCTCCAAGCAAAACACATATCATGTGGTGAATAAAAATATAGCTCCAAGTAAAGTTACCGATAGAAGTAGATGAAAAGAGGGGGTGCCTTCCGGGGCATCCCCAAGCTTTGGATTTTAGGTGTCCTTAGATTATCTTGGGGGTTACATGGGCATCCCCAAGCTTAGGCTCTTTCCACTCCTTGTTCCATAATCCATCAAAGATTTCACTCAAAACTTGAAAACTTCACAACACAAAACTTAAAGTAGAAAATCTCGTGAGCTCCGTTAGCGAAAAAAACAAAAGACCACTTCAAGGTACTGTAATGAACTCATTATTTATTTATATTGGTGTTAAACCTACTGTATTCCAACTTCTCTATGGTTTATAAACTATTTTACTAGCCATAGATTCATCAAAGTAAGCAAACAACACACGAAAAACAGAATCTGTCAAAAACAGAACAGTCTGTAGTAATCTGTAGCTAGCGCAAGATCTGGAACCCCAAAAATTCTAAAATAAACTGATGGATGTGAGAATTTTATCTATTAATCATCTGCAAAAAGAATTAACTAAATAGCACTTTCCAAATAAAATTGGCAGCAGTTCTCGTGAGCGCTAAAGTTTCTGTTTTTTACAGTAAGATATCAAGACTTTCCCCAAGTCTTCCCAACGGTTCTACTTGGCACAAACACTAATTAAACACAAAAACACAACCTAAAAAGAGTCTATATAAATTATTTATTACTAAACAGGAGCAAAAAGCAAGGAATAAAAATAAATTGGGTTGCCTCCCAACAACCACTATCGTTTAACGCCCCTAGCTAGGCATAAAAGGCAAGGATAGATCTAGGTATTGCCATCTTTGGTAGGCAATCCATAAGTGAATCTCATAATAGATTAATAAGGTAATTTAATTTTATTTCTAGGAAAGTGTTCCATGCCTTTCCTTAACGGAAATTGGAATCTAATATTTCCTTCCTTCATATCAATAATTGCACCAATCGTTCTAAGAAAAGGTCTACCAAGAATAATAGGACATGAAGGATTACAATCTATGTTAAGAACAATAAAATCTATGGGAACATAATTCCTATTTGCAACAATAAGAACATCATGAATTATTCCCATAGGTTTCTTAATAGTGGAATCCGCAAGGTGCAAGTTTAGAGAGCAATCATCAAAATCACGGAAACCTAACAAATCACACAAAGTCTTTGGAATCGTGGAAACACTAGCACCCAAATCACATAAAGCATAAAACTCATGATATTTAATCTTAAATTTAATAGTTGGTTCCCACTCATCATAAAGTTTTCTAGGGATAGAAACTTCCAATTCAAGTTTTTTCTTCATAAGATTGAATCAAGGCATCAACGATATGTTTAGTGAACGCTTTATTTTGACTATAAGCATGAGGATAATTTAGCACGGATTGCAACAAGGAAATACAATTAATCAAAGAGCAATTTTCATAATTAAATTCCTTGAAATCCAAAATAGTGGGTTTAGTCTAGGGTTTTAATTTCTTCGATCCCACTTTCATCAATTTTAGCATCAAGATCTAAAAACTCCGAATTCTTGGAACGTCTTCTAGGTAAAGGTGGATCATATTCAGTCCCATCATTATTAAGATTCATATTGCAAAACAAAGATTTAATAGGGGACACATCATTGACTTTTAGATCTTCATCTTTATTTTCATAGGAACTAGAGGAACACGCTCTTATAAAGGCATTTTTTTAGCGCGCATCCTAGCGGTTTTTCTTTGCACTCATCAATGGAAATTATCATGGCTTTGAGAGACTCATCGATATCGTGCTTAGGTGGAATAGATCTAAGTTTCAAAGAATCAATATCGAGAGCAATTCTATCAACGTTCCTAGCCAACTCATCAATCTTAAGCAATTTTTCTTCAATCAAAGCATTAAAATTCTTTTGCAAAGTAATAAATTCTTTAATATTAGATTCAAAATCAGAGGGCATCTTATTATAATTTCCATAAGAATTGTTGTAGGAGTTACCATAATTATTAGAGGGATTACTAGGACAAGGCCTAGGATTAAAATTTCCTCTATACGCGTTGTTACCAAAATTGTTCCTACCAACAAAATTCACATCCATTGATTCATTATTATTCTCAATCAAAGTAGACAAGGGCATATCATTAGGATCAGAAGAAACACTTTTATTAGAAAATAATTTCATAAGTTCATCCACCTTTCCACTCAAGACATTAATTTCTTCTATCGCATGCACCTTTTTATTAGTGGATCTTTCAGTATGCCATTGAGAATAATTAACCATAATATTATCTAGGAGTTTAGTAGCTTCTCCTAAAGTGATTTCCATAAAAGTGCCTCCCGCGGCCGAATCTAAAAGATTTCTAGAAGAAAAATTCAATCCGGCATAAAAAATTTGTATAATCATCTACATATTCAAACCATGAGTAGGGCAATTACGTATCATTAATTTCATCCTCTCCCAAGCTTGTGCAACATGTTCATGATCAAGTTGCTTAAAATTCATAATATCGTTTCTAAGGGAGATAATCTTAGCGGGAGGAAAATACTTAGAGATAAAAGCATCTTTGCACTTATTCCATGAATCAATACTATTTTAGGCAAAGACGAGAACCAAGTTTAGCACGATCTCTAAGCGAAAAAGGAAATAGCTTCAATTTAACAATATCATTATCCACATATTTCTTCTTTTGCATATCACACAAATCAATGAAGCTATTTAGATGGGTAGCGGGATCTTCACTAGGAAGGCCGGAAAACGAATCTTTCATGACAAAAGCGGTATTAATTTCACAAGATTCAGCATCGGTAAGAGGAGTAATCGGAGTGCTAATAAAATCATTGTTGTTGGTACAGGTAATGTCACAAAATTTAGTGTTATCTTGAGCCATCGTGACAAGCAAGAAAACTAACACACAAGCAAACAAAAAGCTAACGGGCAAAAAGAGGAAAACAGAGAAAGAGAGGGAGAATAGAGAAAGAGGTCGAATAAAACGGCAAGGGTGAAGTGGGGGAGAGGAAAATGAGAGGCAAATGGCAAATAATGTAATGCGGGAGATAGGGATTGTGATGGGTACTTGGTATATTGACTTTTGCGTAGACTCCCCGGCAACGGCACCAGAAATCCTTCTTGCTACCTCTTGAGCACTGCGTTGGTTTTTCCCCGAAGAGGAAGGGATGATGCAGCAGAGTAGCGTAAGTATTCCCCTCAGTTTTTGAGAACCAAGGTATCAATCCAGTAGGAGGCTACGCGCGAGTCCCTCGTACCTTTACAAAACAAATAAATCCTCGCAACCAACGCGATAAGGGGTTGTCAATCCCTACACGGCCACTTACGAGAGTGAGATCTGATAGATATGATAAGATAATATTTTTGGTATTTTTATGATAAAGATGCAAAGTAAAATAAAAGCAAAGTAAATAGCAAAGTATTGGAAGATTAATATGATGAAGATAGACCCGGGGGCCATAGGTTTCACTAGTGGCTTCTCTCAAGAGCATAAGTATTCTACGGTGGGTGAACGAATTACTGTTGAGCAATTGACAGAACTGAGCATAATTATGAGAATATCTCGGCATGATCATGTATATAGGCATCACATCCAAGACAAGTAGACCGACTCCTGCCTGCATCTACTAGTATCCAGCATGCATCTAGAGTATTAAGTTAATGAAAACAGAGTAACGCCTTAAGCAAGATGACATGATGTAGAGGGATAAACTCATGCAATATGATGAAAACCCCATCTCGTTATCCTCAATGGCAACAATACAATATGTGCCTTGATGCCCCTACTGTCACTGGGAAAGGACACCACAAGATTGAACCCAAAGCTAAGCACTTCTCCCATTGCAAGAAAGATCAATCTAGTAGGCCAAATCAAACTGATAATTCGAAGAGACTTGCAAAGATAACCAATCATACATAAAAGAATTCAGAGAAGATTTAAATATTGTTCATAGATAGACTTGATCATAGATCCACAATTCATCGGTCTCAACAAACACACCGCAAAAAGAAGATTACATCGACTAGTTCTGCACAAGAGAGGCGAGAACATTGTATTGAGATCCAAAAATAGAGAAGAAGCCATCTAGATAATAACTATGGACCCGTAGGTCTGAGGTAAACTACTCACACTTCATCAGAGGGGCTATGGTGATGATGTAGAAGCCCTCCGTGATCGATGCCCCCTCCGGCGGAGCTCCGGAACAGGCCCCAAGATGGGATCTCATGGATACAGAAAGCTGCTGCGGTGGAATTGGGGTTTTGGCTCTATATCTGATCGTTTGGGGGTACGTAGGTATATATAGGAGGAAGGAGTACGTCGTTGGAGCAACAGGGGGCCCATGAGGGTGGAGGGCGCGCCTGGGGGGTAGGCGCGCCCCCCTACCTCGTGGCCTCCTCTTTTGTTTCTTGACGTAGGGTCCAAGTCCTCCGGATCATGTTCGGTGAGAAAATCACGTTCCCGAAGGTTTCATTCCGTTTGGACTCCGTTTGATATTCCTTTTCTTCGAAACCCTAAAATCGGCAAAAAACAGCAATTCTGGGCTGGGCCTCCGGTTAATAGGTTAGTCCCAAAAATAATATAAAAGTGGATAATAAATCCCAATAATGTCCAAAACAGTAGATAATATAGCATGGAGCAATCAAAAATTATAGACACGTTGGAGATGTATCAGGACCCACCATAGTGGGTGGCTGAATTGTGAGCCTACTAACTTGACGGGGACGGAGGGCTTTATCAACTTAGTCAATATAAATGATTCTAGTTCCAGTGACCGTACGATGTCCATCCAACAGCCATAGTGCATCTTCAACCTCTGGTCTTCTTGCTCCAGCCGCCCAAAGCAGCATCGGTCGTGCCGCCTGCTCCTGCCTCCCGTGGTTGGATGTGCTGCCACGGAGGCCTCACCGCCCCCATACTACTCCCACCGCTGGCCAAGCCATCCCTCCACTCACCCACACCCCCTAATATTATGCGGCGACGACAGCCTCACACCGGAGTTGAACCAGTGAACCCTCGTACTCCTCTCCGGGTGGGCATCCACTGTCGCATCTTCCCCGGCTCCGCATCGTCCCCTTCCTAGGCCTCGCCGTCGTCCACCGCCTTGGTGCTCTCGGCGCAGTGTGGTCAATGTGGTCAACGACCGACTTCCATCGAAAGAGTACTGTACGTGGAGAGGCTGACAGCTGGGTCCACGGCCGCAGCTGGGTCCATGGCCACAGCCCATTTTTTGTGATTTGCCAAGTAAGTCGCTTTGTCAAGCCTGTTGGGCTGCAAATCTTTCAAGACGAGGAGAGCTTCATTTGGCTGGCCGAGAAAATGGCCTATCAGTAATGAGAAATGGGTTGTACATTTTTAAAACACATCAAACCGGCAATTAGTTTAAAATTTCTTTTTTTCATTTTGAGATTTTAAAATGCAATGATTTTTATGCGTGGAAAATTTGTTGGATTTTATATTGATATACATTTATTTTTAAAATCAGTTTGAATGTGACTCGAAATTTCGGAATTAAAAACAGTTCAGACCGCACCGAAATATGCAAAATTTTGTACAATTTTTTAACCGTGGCCACAATATGGGTTGTAATGCTAACAAAAAGAATATGGGCTCCAAAAAAACCTTAAGAATTAGCAAATGGGCTGTAAATTATTAGAAATAATGGCAGATGGGTTGTATGTTGTTTTCCACAGATTTGAGGCTTTCCTAAAAAAGGTTGACGCACAAGCAGTGACTGTTGGATGTCCATCCAACGGCCGTCGTGCTTCTTCAATCTCTGCTCTTCCTGCTCCAGCCGCTCAAACAAGCGCCGGCGGGACTGCCTGCTCCCTCCTCCCCGCGGCCGGCTGTGCTGCCGCGCAGGCCTCATCACCCCACCGTACTCCCATCGCTGGCCTAGCCATCCCTCTACTCACCCACACATGTTGTTATACCCTCGTATAGTCGTACTGCCCTCCACGTGGGAAACAACTGCCGAGTCTTCCCTGGCTCCGTGTCGTTCCATTCCTAGGCCTCGTCTTCGTCCACCGCCCTGGTGCTCTCGGCGCGGCCTGTTCAATGTGGTCAACGACCGATATGCATCTGAAGTGGACTGTACGTACAGAGGCTGACAGCTGGGTCCACGACCGCACGCAAGGAAATGCCTCCTTATTATGCGCAAAATAATGATTATTCCACCTGACATCTGGGACCCACCGAAAGGGCCTCTGTATTTCATGAAAAAAATGTTACCGCCGCTGACAGCTCGGACCCACCAGCTATATCTTCGCACGCAAGGAAGTGCCTCCTTATTACACATAAAAAATGAATACTCCCCTGCTAGCTGGGACCCAGTATAGTGGCAGGCTGACTTGTGGGCCTACTAAGTTGACGGGGACGGAGGGCTTTGTGAACTTAGTCAATATGCACAATTCTAGCTCCAGTGACTGTACGATGTCCATCCAACGGCCGTAGTGCTTCTTCAACCTCTGTTCTTCTTGCTCCAGCCGCCCAAACCAGCCAGTCGTGCCTCGTGCTCCTACCTCCTGTGGCCGGCTGTGCTGCCACGGAGGCCTCACCGCCCCCTACTACTCCCACCGCTGGCCAGGCCATGCCACCACTCACCCACACCCCCTGTTATTCTGCGTCGATGGCAGCCTCACACCGCAGCGAACCAGTGAACCCTCATACTCCTCTATCCCCGGTTCCGCGTCGTCCCCTTCCTAGGCCTCGCCATCGTCCACCGCCCTGGTTCTCTTAGCGCGGTGTGGTCAACATGGTCAAGGAACGGCTTCCATCGGACGTGGACTGTACGTGGAGAGGCTGACAGCTGGGTCCACGGCTGCAGCAAGGAAGTGCCTCCTTATTACGCGCAAAATAATTATTCCTGCACCTGACAGCGGGAACCCATCAGACGGGCCACCGTATTTCGCGAAAAAGACATTTCCCCCCTGACTGCTGGGACCGACCAGCTACATCTTCGCACGCAAGGAAGTGCGTCTAGGCAAAAAAAAATGATTCACCCCCCTGACTGCTAGGACCCACCAGCTACATCTTCGCACGCAAGGAAGTGTCTGACAGTCGGGACCCACCTGGTCGAAGCGTACGTAGCGTTGTCATTCTGGTCGCGAACGTGTACGTACATACTGGTCAATGTAGAGGCGCGCACGTGTCGTAGTAGAAGCGCCCACGTAGCATGTACACGTACGTACAACGGCCAGGGTGCAAGAAAGAAAATACGACCACGTATGTACATACGGGCGGGGTCTTGAACGCCTACTCACGCATACGTACGGCCAGGGCTCGTGTACATGGCTAGGTCGGAACAGAGAAATAGTGTCGTCGTGTTCATGGGGAGCCAATCGGCTGGGTTGGAACGGAATGCGTCGTCGTGTTCATCGAGAGGGCTTGGACGGAACAGCCGATGGAAACGAGGCCTGGCGTACCGCAGAACGGAGGAAACGGCCTTGTGTTCGACCGGCCATGTTCGAAACGGGATCATGTTCATCGGGAGGGTTCTGGTGTACCGCAAAACAGAGGAAACGGACCTCCTACAGTCAAAACGGGGGTCCTGTTGATCGAGAGGGGTGTGGCATACCGCAAAATGGAGGAAACGGACTTGTGTTGGAGCGCTACGGTCGAAACAGGGGTCCTGTTCATCGGGAGGAGTGTGGCGTACCGCTAAACGGGACTCCACGAGATATTTTTCATCGCCACCGTCAACCCCCTCCAGCCTCCACGGGCTACAATTCATCCACCGTCGACCTCCTCCAGCCTCCACCTGCGACTGTTCATCCACGGGCTCCTGTTCATCCAGCCTTCACCGCGTGCTACTCCACCGGCTATTGTTCAACCAGCCCTCTCCACACGCTCCTGTTCAACAACCCCTCCACAGGCTACTGTTCATCCAGCCATCCACCTTCTACTGTTCATCCAGCCCTCCACGGGGTGGTCCTGTTCATCCAGCCCTCCACATGTCCATCCAGCCCCAACCGGCTCGATAGATCGGGGTCCTGTTCATCCAGAGGCAACACCACAGGGTCCTGTTCATCCACCCTCACCGGGAACTGTTCATCCAAATCCCCCAGCAACACTCACTGTTCATCCAGAGGCAGCATTGATCGGCTTCAGTTAGCAGCAGTAGCGAAGGAATCGCTCGATTGGGTTCAGTTAACAGCCATCGATCGATCGCTCGGGTTCAGTTAGAGCCCAACGCCTCACACCCACGCACGTGCATGTACGAGAGAAACACGCATCGCTCCGCCCCGACCACCCACCGTAACCGGGAACACCCCGATATTTTCTTCGCCCTCGCTTCTACCACGGTTTTTTCCATCATGGACGGCCCAAAGAATGTCATGCAGCTGCCTCTCCGCCCCGCCCAGGACGAAAAGCCCATTTTTTGTCATGATTTTTTGTCATAGAAGTAGGATCCCACCACATCTATGATGATACCGGGTTTTGTCACAATTATCGTCATAGAAGTGTCATAAGTATGACAGAAAAAAAAATTCATTCGGCCCAAAATGTCACGAATGTGTCTTTTTTTGTTGTGACGCTGCTACTACTACAACTGCCACACCGTTGCCGGCAGGCCAGGCATAGTAGTAGCGCTTTTATGCAGAAAGCGCTACTACTATTGAACGTAGCAGTAGCGCTTTCATACAAGCGCTACTCCTACGGGCTCCTTATCCAGACCCACGGCCCGCGCTCGACCTCACTCCCCCTCACACACTCTCACTCGCGCGCCGTCACTGCCGCCCTCCCCCGCGCCGGTCTTCTCCCGCCGACCGCCCTCACCCGCGCCGGCTCTCCTCCCCCACCAGCCACCCTCCCCTGCACCGGCCTTCTCCCGTGTCGTCCCTCCTCCCTCACCCCCCCTTGCCGGCCATCCTCCACCGAGAGGTACTCCTCCTCCCTCCTCCCTCTAGGTTAATTAGGTTAACTAAGTGAACTAGGTGAACTAGCTAGGTTAATTTGGTTTACTAACTAGGTTAATTAGATGTTTTTTAGTTTGAACAACTAATTTGGTTAACTAAGTAGATGTTAATTAGGTTAGGGCAGTAGTGGTACTGTTAATTAGATGTTTTTAGTTAGTGAAGTAGGTTAGGTAACTAAGTAGATGTTAATTAGGTTAGGTAACTAAGTAGATGTTAATTCAGGGTAGTAGTGTTTGGTTTAGAGAAAAAATTCAATATAGTTTTTTTACTATTTTTTAGTAAGTATTTAGTAGAATTAGTAAGAAAATTAATAGAACTAGTTGAACTAGTCTATTTTTAGTAAGTACTAGTTTATTTTTATTTATAGTAAGTGCTTAGTTGAACTAGTTGAATTAATAGAACTAGTTTATTTTTAGTAAGAAAATTTAGGTATATGAGATTTGATGATCTAATTAAAATTTTACTATAGAACTAGTTTACTTTTAGTGAGAAAATTAATAAACTAGTTTATTTTTTTAGTTAAAGCAATTATTCCCGCATCGACGTAGACGATGCCTATCCCGCATCCTCGTCGTCGACTCGGCGGAGGACACCTACTTGATCAGAGGGGCCATGTCCGAGACTGGGCTCCGCCGGCCATGTTTGCAGGTTACACCTCCGAGTGTCCTATGTTTTGCCGGAGTGTTGATTAATTTTTGTTCCGGCAAATTTCAGGCGCTCGATATGTCCTTTTTTAGCAAAGGTCATGCCGGATTTTTTCGTGAATTCTGGCATGACTTGTGCTAGAATATGTAGGAAATATCGAGTGGCCTGGATTTTCTAGAAAAATAATTAAACGACATTTCGGGTTGACTTTAAGTCTGCCGAGGCTCCATACATGAAAGTCAACAAATGAGTGAGGGAGAAAGTCTGCACCATATATGAGAGAAGAAGAATCCCGACTGTTGTCGTGGGGGTCGTTTTTCCTTCTTCTCCTTGTGCTAGACCTTTGTTATGCACTAGGGGAAGGAGGAATAACGACCATCACAGACGGTCGAAAAATTAGTGAGGGAGTGTATCCACCATATATGAGAGAGGACGAAGAATCCCGACTATTGTCGTGGGGGTCGTTTCTCCTTCTTCTCCTTATGCTAGACCTTTGTTATGCACTAGGGGAAGGAGTAACGACCATCACCGACGGTCGCAAATGTCAGAGAGGAATCAGTGAGTGAGAGTCTCCACCACATATGAGAGGACGAAAAATCCCGACTGTTGTCGTGGGGGTCGCTTCTCCTTCGTTCCCGTGTGCTAGACATTTTGGTGTAATGCACTCGGGGACGAAGGGAGGAGTGACCATCACCGATGGTCGAATATATACACCACGTGAGCTCGGAGTTTTCAAGAAAAGACTCGGCAGACCGATAGTCAACCCGTGATGAATAATAATGATCTACTTTAGTTTTTGTAGTACATATTTTTAATTGTACAAGTTTAATCTTTGAATTATATGAACCTAGGAAATGTCGTCATCGGACGACAAAAGTCTCCCGGGGGAGTGCGACTGGTGCAATGACGACATACATGCATATTTTTTACTATTACGACATCCGTGCATGTTTTGCATAAATTCTTCTAAAACTGAACTACATTGCTAACTACGAAGTTGTTGGGGAACGCAGTAATTTCAAAAATTTCCTACGATCACGCGAGATCTATCTCGGAGACGCATAGCAACGAGTGGGGAGAGTGTGTCCACATACCCTCGTAGACCGAAAGCGGAAGCGTTATATCAATGCGGTTGATGTAGTCGTACGTCTTCACGATCCGACAGATCCTAGCACCGAACGTATGGCACCTCCATGTTCAGCACACGTTCAGCTCAATGACGTCCCTCGTACTCTTGATCCAGTTGAGGCCGAGGGAGAGTATCATCAGCACGACGGCGTAGCGATGGTGATGATGAACTTACCGGCGCAGGGCTTCGCCTAAGCACTACGACGATATGATTGTGGTGTGTAACTGTGGAGGAGGGCACCGCACACGGCTAAGACAAATCTTGGAGTGCCTTTGGGGTGCCCCCTGCCCATGTATATAAAGGAGGGAGGAAGAGAAGGCCGGCCCTAGAGGGGGCACCCCAAGGGGGGGAGTCCTACTTGGACTCCCGGTCCAAGTAGGATCCCCCCTTTCCTATTCCAACTAGGAGAAGGACGGGAAGGAGGAAGAGGGGAGAAGGAAGGAGGGGGGCGCCGCCCCCTCCTAGTCCAATTCGGACCAGCCCATGGGGGGGCGCGGCCACCCCTTGAGGCCCTTCTCTCCTTTCCTGTATGGCCCATTAAGGCCCACTACTTCCCCCGGCGAATTCTCGTAACTCTCCGGTACTTCGAAAAATACCCGAATCACTCGGAACCTTTCCGATGCCCGAATATAGCCTTACAATATATCGATCTTTAACTCTCGACCATTTCGAGACTCCTCGTCATGTCTGTGATCTCATCCGGGACTCTGAACAAAATTTGGTCATCAAATCACATAACTCATAATACAAATCGTCATCGAACATTAAGCGTGCAGACCCTACGGGTTCGAGAACTATGTAGACATGACCGAGACACATCTCCAGTCAATAACCAATAGCGGAACTTGGATGCTCATATTGGCTCCTACATATTCTACAAAGATCTTTATCGGTCAAAATTGCATAACAACATATGTTGTTCCCTTTGTCATCGGTATGTTACTTGTCCGAGATTCGATCATCAGTATCATCATACCTAGTTCAATCTCGTTACCGGCAAGTCTCTTTACTCGTTCTGTAATACTTCATCCCGCAACTAACTCAATTGTCACATTGCTTGCAAGGCTTATAGTGATGAGCATTACCGAGAGGGCCCAGAGATACCTCTCCGAAACACGGAGTGACAAATCCTAATCTCGATCTATGCCAACCCAACAAATACCTTCGGAGACACCTATAGAGCATCTATACCAATATAAAAAGACCCAGTTGGGCAGATCCAACAGTCCTTATTGTCCTAATGGTGAGCAACTAAACACGTTTAGCACTAAACATGTTTACTGCTAATGGGTAGATCCAACAAATCTCGGCCATCCATTAGCATTAATCCGACACTCCTTATTGTCCTAATGGTGAGCAACTAAACACGTTTAGCACTAAACGTGTTTACTACTAATCAATCATTTCTCTCCCTGATTCCCTTCCTTACGTACACCTCTCACAAGAAAGGAAACTACCACAACGAACCGCCCCACGATGTACGGAAGGAAGGGAATCCAGCTTGAAGATATACCTGAATTTTCAATCCAGTTGATGATGTTTACACAAACAATTTCTTTTGATACTACTTTTGTAAAGAAAATTCAGGTATATCTTCAAGCCGAATTAAGATTACACGTGCGTTGCACGTGCGCATTTACTAGTCTTTATAATCACCCATTTACGTTGTGACGTTTGATAGCACACAAAGTGTTCCTCCGGTATTCGGGAGTTGCATAATCTCATAGTCTGAGGAACATGTATAAGTCATGAAGAAAGCATTAGCAATGAAACTGTAACGATCATAATGCTAAGCTAAAAAATGGGTCTTGTCCATCACATCATTCTCCTAATGATGTGATCTCGTTCATCAAATGACAACACATGGCTATCATTAGAAAACATAACCATCTTTGATAAATGAGCTACTCAAGTACAGGCATACTAAGGATACTCTGTTTTTGACTATGTATTCACATATGTACTAAGTTTCCGGTTAATACAATTCTAGCATGAATAATAAACATTTATCATGATATAAGGAAATAAATAATAACTTTATTATTGCCTCTAGGG
This sequence comes from Triticum urartu, assembly GCF_056163025.1. Classification (NCBI taxonomy): domain Eukaryota; kingdom Viridiplantae; phylum Streptophyta; class Magnoliopsida; order Poales; family Poaceae; genus Triticum; species Triticum urartu. The sequence goes on from NC_141877.1 coordinate 672,682,722, forward strand.
CATATTTCCTTCAGAAGTTATTACTATGTTTTTCAACAGAAAATCCCGAAGGATTGTGTGCCTCATCCGATGTTTCAAAATGGTCGCCTTGATGTTTTGAACATACGGCCAGGTCATCCTATGAATCACACCTGTCCATATCGAATTTCTAAAACCGGTGAAGACATGACAATCAAAGAATGAAAAAATGTATGGTTGGTCGTAGGGAGCTACTTGGAAGCAACATTGTATGAAAGGCAAGAATTGGAGACAGTATAATCTCCATTCTCCATAATGTTGAGTCAGGGCCTATCTTGTTTTATGCTATTTTACCTAAGAGAAGGTAGTAGGTCCTAGCTGATACTCATGATCGTGTGCTAAGAACAACTAAGTAGGATTGGTTAGATGACTATGATGATGATGAGTATGACTTGTTATTATGGTATCGAGTAGAAGTTGTATGATCGATGATGATGAGTATGACTTGTTATTATGATACCAATGATGAGTTATTTATTATTATGATCGATGATGCATGATGCTAAGTTGTTATATGAGCATGATGAGTTATTATATATATATTAGTAGGTGAAATGAACATGGATTGGTGTAGATCTCCTCGGCAACAGCGCCAGAAATCCTTCTTGCTACCTCTCGAGCATGTGTTGGTTTTCCCTTGAAGAGGAAAGGGTGATGCAGCAAAGTAGCGTAAGTATTTCCCTCGGTTTTGAGAACCAAGGTATCAATCCAGTAGGAGACAACGCACAAGCCACCTAGTACCTGCACGAACAATCAAGAACCTTGCAACCAACGCGATAAAGGGGTTGTCAATCCCTTCACGGTCACTCACAAAAGTGAGATCTAATAGAGATAGTAAAGTAAATATTTTTGGTATTTTTGTTGTATAGATTGGAAAGTAAAGATTGCAAAATAGTAAACGAGATGCGATGTAAATAAAAGAGATGCAATATAATAGGAAAGAGACCCGGGGGCCATAGGTTGCACTAGTGGCTTCTCTCAAGATAGCATGTATTACGGTGGGTGAACAAATTACTGCTGAGCAATTGATAGAAAAGTGCATAGTTATGAAGATATCTAAGGCAATGATCATGAACATAGGCATCACATCTGTGTCAAGTAGATCGAAACGATTCTGCATCTACTACTATTACTCCACACATCTACCACTATCCAGCATGCATCTAGAGTATTAAGTTCATAAGAATGGAGTAACGCATTAAGCAAGATGACATGATGTAGAGGGATAAACTCAAGCAATATGATATAAACCCCATCTTGTTATCCTCGATGGCAACAATACAATACGTGCCTTGCTGCCCCTACTGTCACTGGGAAAGCACACCGCAAGATTGAACCCAAAGCTAAGCACTTCTCCTGTTGTAAGAAAGATCAATCTAGTAGGCCAAACTAAACCAATAATTCAAAGAGACTTGCAAAGATATCAAATCATGCATATAAGAATTCAGAAAAGAACCAAATAATATTCATAGATAATCTTGTTCATAAATCCACAATTCATCGAATCTCGGCAAACACACCGCAAAAGAGTATTACATCGAATAGATCTCCAAGAACATCGAGGAGAACTTTGTATTGAGAATCAGAGAGAGAGAAGAAGCCATCTAGCTAATAACTATGGACCCGAAGGTCTGTGGTAAACTACTCACGCTTCATCGGAGAGGTAATGGTGTTGATGTAGAAGCCCTTCGTGATTGATTCCCCCTCCGGCAGATTGCAGGAAAAGGCCCCGAGATGGGATCTCACGGGTATAGAAGGTTGCAGCGGTGGAGAAGTGGTTTTGTGGCTCCCCTGATGTTTCTAGGGTATAAGAGTATATATAGGCGAAAGAAATACGTCGGTGGAGCTACGAGGGGCCCACGAGGGTGGGGGCGCGCCCTCCTGCCTCGTGGCCTCCTCGTGGAGTTCCAGACTTTGACTCCAAATCTTCTGGATTGCTTTCGGTCCAAGAAAGATCCTCGCAAAGGTTTCATCCGTTTGGTATTCCTTTTTCGCAAAACTCTAAAATAGGCAAAAAAACAGAAACTAGCACTGGGCCTCCGGTTAATAGGTTAGTCCCAAAAATAATATAAAAGAGCATAGTAAATCCCATCAAACATCCAAAACAAATAATATAATAGCATGGAACAATCAAAAATTATAGATACGTTGGAGACGTATCAAGCATCCCCAAGCTTAATTCCTGCTCGTCCTCTAGTAGGTAAATCATAAAAACAGAATTTTTGATGTGGAATGCTACCTAACATAATTGTCAATGTAATTTTCTTTATTGTGGCAAGAATGTTCAGATCCGAAAGATTCAAGACAAAACTTTAATATTGAGATAAAAATAATAATACTTCAAGCATACTAACAAAGTAAGCATGTCTTCTCAGAATAACATGGCCAAAGAAAGTTCATCCCTACAAAATCATATAGCTTGGCTATGCTCCATCTTCGTCACCCAAAATATTCAAATCATGCACAACCCCGGTTTTAGCCAAGCAATTGTTTCATACTTTAGTATTCTCAGACGTTTTCAACTTTCACGCAATACATGAGCATGAACCATGGACACAGCACTATAGGTGGAAGAGAGTGGTGGTTGTGGAGAAGACAAAAAAGAGGAAGATGGTCTCACATCAACTAGGCATATTAATGGGCTGTGGAGATGCCCATCAATAGATATCAATGTGAGTGAGTAGGGATTGCCATGCAACGGATGCACTAGAGCTATAAATGTATGAAAGCTCAACAAAAGAAACTAAGTGGGTGTGCATCCAACTTGCTTGCTCACGAAGACCTAGGGCATTTTGAGGAAGCCCATTATTGGAATATACAAGCCAAGTTCTATAACGAAAATTCCCACTAGTATATGAAAGTGACAAAATAAGAGACTCTCTATCATGAAGATCATGGTGGTATTTTGAAGCACAAGTGTGGAAAAAGGATAGTAGCATTGTCCCTTCTCTCCTTTTCTCTCTTTTTTTGTTTGGCTTCTTTGGTCTCTCTTTTTTCTCATTGGCTTCTTTGGCCTCTCTTTTTTTCTCACACGGGACAATGCCCTAATAATGATGATCATCACACTTCTATTTACTTACAACTCAATACTTAGAACAAAATATGACTCTATATGAATGCCTCCGGCGGTGTCACGGGATGTGCAATGAATCAAGAGTGACATGTATGAAAAAATTATGAATGGTGGCTTTGCCACAAATAAGATGTCAACTACATGGTCATGCAAAGCAATATGATAATGATGGAACGTGTCATAATAAACGGAAGGGTGGAAAGTTGCATGGCAATATATCTCGGAATGGCTATGGAAATGCCATAATAGGTAGGTATGGTGGCTGTTTTGAGGAAGATATATGGTGGGTGTATGGTACCGGCGAAAGTTGCGCGGTACTAGAGAGGCTAGCAACGGTGGAAGGGTGAGAGTGCGTATAATCCATAGACTCAACATTAGTCATAAAGAACTCGCATACTTATTGCAAAAATCTACAAGTCATCAAAACCAAGCACTACGCGCATGCTCCTAGGGGAAGGGTTGGTAGGATTTAACCATCGCGCCGACCTCCACACATAAGGAAGACAATCAAAGAAACACCTCATGCTTCAAATTTGTTACACAATGGTTACCATACGTGCATGCTACGGGACTTGCAAACCTCAACACAAGTATTTCTCAAATTCACAATTACTCTACTAGCATGACTCTAATATCACCATCCTCATATCTCAAAACAATCATCAAACTTCTCATAGTATTCAACGCACTTTATATGAAAGTTTTTATTATACCCATCTTGGATGCCCATCATATTAGGACTAGTTTTATAGCCAAAGCAAATTACCATGTTGTCATAAAAGACTCTCAAAATAATATAAGTGAAGCATGAGAGATCAATAATTTCTATAAAATAAAACCACCACTATGCTCTAAAAAGATATAAGTGAAGCACTAAGCAAAATTATCTAGCTCAAAATATATAAGTGAAGCCCATAGAGTATTCTAATAAATTCCGGTTCGTGCGTGTCTCACCCAAAAGGTGTGTACAACAAGAATGATTGTGGTAAACTAAAAAGCAAAGACTCAAATCATACAAGACGCTCCAAGCAAAACACATATCATGTGGTGAATAAAAGTATAGCCTCAAGTAAAGTTACCGATAGACAAAGCTTAGGCTTTTGGTTGTCCTTGTAACTCCAAAAATCCTGAGAAATTAGGAATTCGTAATAAATTTATTGATTAATCTTCTGTAAAAAGAATCAACTGAAAAACACGTTCCTGTGATTTATGAAAATTATTTTCGTGCGCGCAAAAGTTTTTGTTTTTCAGCAAGATCAAATTAACTATCACCGTAGGCTATCCTAAAGGTATTACTTGGCACAAACACTAATTAAAGTACAAAACCACATCTAACCAGAGGCTACATGAATTATTTATTACTTAACAGGGGCAAAAAGAAAATAATAAAAATAAAATTGGGTTGCCTCCCAACAAGCGCTATCGTTTAACGCCCCTAGCTAGGCATTGAGATTTCGATGATGCTCACATGAAAGACAAGAATTGAAATGCAAAGAGAGCATCATGAAACACGTGACAAACACATCTAAGTCTAGCATACTTCCTATGCATAGGCATCTTATAAGCAAACAAATTATCATAGCTAGCAAAAACTAGCATATGCAAGGAAGAGGAAAGAAGTAATAGCAATCTCAAAATAAAGAGAGGTAATTTATTATCACGAAAATTTCTACAACCATATTTTCCTCTCTCATAATAACTACATGTGGGATCATAAGCAAATTGAACAAAATAGCTATCACATAAAATATTTTCAACACGATCCACATGCATGCAAAGTTGACACTTGACGGTGTCCTGGACTAGGGGGTACTCACCACGTCGTCTTCCGATCTGTTAGATTGGGCCGAGGACCCCCATGGCCGTATACTCATGGGCCAGTCCGGACAGCTGCTGCATACATGGAAGATTCTACAATACTTGGTGATCAAGACAAGGACTCCTCCCCACCGGCGTATTCAGCTAGGACTCTTGTTATCCTAGGCCTCTGGTGCATTATATAAACCGAGGCCAGGCTAGTCGATAGATCAGATACAACAATCATACCATAGGCTAGCTTCTAGGGTTTTAGCCTCTACGATCTCGTGGTAGATCAACTCTTGTAATACTCATATCATCAAGAATAAATCGAGCGGGACGTAGGGTTTTACCTCCATCAAGAGGGCCCGAACCTGGGTAAAACATCGTGACCCCTGCCTCCTGTTACCATCGATCCTAGACGCACAGTTCGGGACCCCCTACCCGAGACCGCCGATTTTGACACCGACATTGGTGCTTTCATTGAGAGTTCCGCTGTGTGATCGGCGAAAGGATCAATGGCTCGCCCGCAAGTCAACTGCGATGCCGGCATCTTCGTCGCCGGCTTGACTAGTCTCCTTGGCTCGACCGAGGACCATGCTCCATCTCCGATCGTCATGTTCGGATGGGGACCTTCTTCAACATCAACTCCGATCTCTATCATGATCATAGAGGAGTCATCCATCGAGCTCGAGGGCTCAACGTCAACATTGCCCTCGGGCGGCCGTGCTGTTTTTATGGATAGCGAACTTGTATTTGCCGTCACCACCTCCTCGAGCATCGGTTTGACGATTGCTTTGGTTGAATAGTGCGGAATTATGTCTACAACAGCCATGCAAAATTTCATCGAGTTCCGATGGAGGAATCTCCGACAATCTACGATATACTGGAGCCCTGTCAAATCTGGACGGGAATCTGGACGAGTTTAGGGCGTGGTCTCCAGAGCCCAACTCGGAGGCCATTTGGAAGATCCAACTGTTCATCTACTGCGGAATTCCCATATCTACCACCCCTCCAAATCTCAGCTCGATCCGATGGTTCAAACTCCGGGAACCTTTCGATGAGTGGACCAATTTTCGGATCCGTTTTCTGCGCGAATACGGATCCGACCCGAATTCATGTTTCTTTATGAACGTGATATTGGACAACCTTTTTGGAGGAAATCTCCTCTAGGGTATTGTGCATTGTTTTTAAACACGTGCCCGTAAATTTTTAAGCCTCCCCTGAGGTCATCTTCATCATCATGCTGGTGTCAAACCAGTCCAGCAATATTGCTCCAAGGCTGCCGACCTGTGCTAGACACATCGTCACTTTGTTGAGCGAGCTCAACCTCTTCGGATCATCATCTTGGCAAGCCGAATAAGAGTCCAGCATCACGAAGGATAAATCATCACTAACATCGCCGCCCGACGGATTACACGGAGCGGGCATACCGGCATCGCCGCACGGTCACTTCATCAAGCCGGCATAGACCACGTCACGACCTGCATCGGCAGGGCCGCACTATTGCTTCTTCAAGCTGGTGTCCATCACGCCGACCTACTTCGACATCTCGGCTGGACCGGGGGCTTCGCCATCTCTTCATCAACCTATAGTCCGGAGACTTCGGCGTCACTAGCCGACCAGCTCCGTCACGTTAGCTGGACCGAGAGCTTTGCCTCGGCGAGCCAACCTTTGCCAGCATCGCCATACCGTCGATTTATCGCCCATCAGGCAATGGGTGTGCGGATCAAGTCCCAATTTTTGGAATCACCTTTCTTCGGATTGCTACAACAAATAAACCAGGTGCTATTAATCCTAGTATTTTTTGCTTGTTCGGGTTCATTTTTCCCAAGGAATTATTACTCTAATTTGTTCATCATATGTACACAGGTCTATCAAATGATGGCTGCATTAACGACGATCGCATGGTGGTTCGGTCAGTTTCCGTACATAGTCCGACGAACGCCGCATCCGGAACTCGGACCGACCTGTGAATTCAGGCTTTGCCATGCCTTTACCGCATCACGCTGACGCCCTGCATTGACATTGACTTCGGCGCCAGGCCATATTTCTTTTATTACCCACTTTGCATAAATTATTCATTATGCAATGATTTTTATTATTATTATTATTATTATCTCCAGTTTGCACTATTTTTTGTGCACAGGAAAATGATCCAGCCGGACTATATCCTTTGGCGTCACCTTGGCTGGACGGGGGGCTTCGTCAACACTTCATTACCCCATGCCGGGGACTTTGGCATCACTATGCCGGCCTGGACCAGCTTGGGGGATGGAACCTTGTCCCGCATCAAGCTCGGACCGCCGCCAATACCGAACACATTAACCAGCTAAGTTGCCTTCATGCTCCAAGTTTTAAATTTTTAACTTGTGTTCGGTTCGACCAAGCATCATACCTTTTTTGGAAAAAAGGTGCATGTAAAAAATTTACTTGTCCAAACTTTGTTTGTGATGCACAAATTCAAATACCCGGTTTATTTGGGGGGCTTCCTTTATGAAGTTTTTCCTCTTGCATATGATTATACTTGTACGGCTTCATTCCTTGTTCGTGTATTACGCCACAATATGCACCATATTGACTTAAGCGATTTGCAAGCTGGGTTGCCTGGCTCTTGTGCTTACCCCTACATTCCCGATTGTTCGGCTAGGGAGTAAAGGGAGCACCTCTGCAATTGTCACGACCGGGTCCTCCGAGCTCTGACCTCAAACTGGGTGAAGCCGAAAACTAGCGCTCTTATTGTTTTCAATCATGGTCGGCACACAACGGAACTCATGAGTACAAAAAATCTATTGCACAAGTCTCATAGTAATAATGAGCACCGAAGAAAGGTATCGGTGGGGGTACTATTTTATTCGAAGATGCTTCTTACACTTCGTCTGTAATATAGCATAAGTTCACTGAGCGCGCTTTGTCTGTTACAGCCTTATGGCCCGGTTACCTGGTTATCGGAAACACTGTCGATATTCTCGACAGGTAGAGTACATAACACTTTTCGGTCCTTGACCGAAGAGGGAGAAGCCGACGGTCGATTAAGACGCGTTTAAAGTTCGGGTGAACAAAGATATGATATTAGTACTTCGGTACATACAATCATTATACATAAAATTCTTTCACCCAAGTCACTTGGGGGCTCTTAAATTTATATGAGTCGTTTTATAGTAAGTGTTCTTATTCTTAGTCGTTGCAAAGTTTTTATTTAAAAACACGACATAAGCACTTTTTTTCTCTAAAGTCCAATTTTCGGATTGGCATCGAACACTTGATCTTGTTCGGACGTCAAGTTTTTACTGACATTTTTTTATTTTCCAAGCTTATGACACTTTTAAACTATTTGTGTGTTTTCAGCACAAGTCTCGCAGTGCAACGCCGGACACCTTTAGAGATTCGGCAAAAACATTCTCGGATATTACTATATATGCATCGGTTTCGAATTGTGTCTTCGGTCAATAGTTGGGTTGCCCGGCTCCTGCACTTGCTTCCTACGTTCCGCTTGTTCGGCTAGGCGTGCAAAGGAAGAACCACTGCGATTGTGCTTCCAGCTCACATGGTTAAGCACCTCGGTGGAGAAAGCCGAAAACTGACTGTCACAATAAGCGTAAACTGGTCAGCGATCTGATGACTGTGTTAAATGACGGGCCATTCATAACAATGGCCGAAGTGTTTACGGCTTGACCTCGATTGTCGCCGAACACTACCGGGGGCTATTAACTAGCCTCCCAAACTAAATCCTTGATATTTTGCTCTTACATTAGAGCTGAGGTTTCATGATCATGCTTAGCATGACAACCCAAAGAAAGGAACCGATAGCGGGACTATTTTCTTTGGAAGACATTTCTTATGTTAAACATATCTCTCTGTGTACCTTTGTTTATAAAACCGTATGGCCAGATTTCCTTGTTTGTCCTAAATCTTTGCCCGCATAAAGGCTTTATAAAGTAAGACAAACACTCCTCGGCTACTGGCCGAGGAGGTGAAAGCCGATGGTCGGTCAACAAAGTTTTGTACAATGCGGATCTGAGCATTAATGACGTAAATTACTTGGATACATAGAGTCATTACACATAATTTGTGATTTTACTATGGATATTGATCCTTAATTCGGCCACCCGTGCCCGCATTAAGGCTCGGGGGCTACTGGGCTTTGGGCTTATTATTTACAAATATTAAAGGGGCACATCGATCCCCTGATCTAGTGTTGCCACCCGAATAGTGTCTCGGGGGCTACTGCATTGCCTATCCAATGCAGAAAATTTTAAGTGCAATACAGTTTCCGAGGAGATTTTGATCCTCATGATGGTCGGCCGCACCCAACCTGAGTCTCGAGGACTGAGCACGCCACTTTTTGTATCCCGAAGTATTCTGCCGAGCTAGGACTTGATCCTTAGGCCAATTTTGTAAATCAACCTGAGTCTCAGCGGCTACTGGGATCAATGGTCTTACATCATCCTTCAAGTGCATCTCAGGTTTTAAACCGATACACATGTTGAGGGTTACTGGCTATATATCTCGGCAGAGAATAAATTGCACCAATCAAAAATATTGACAAAATTTGGCCCACAGTCGGGGTGGTGCACCACCTCGGAAGCAGTCCGGCATAAAGCTCGGGAGCTAGTGGCTGGCTCCATAGAGGGCATTTCCAGCATTAAGCTCGGCTAAACTCCTTTAACTTTTTTGGACCAAGATGATCTATGACATCTTGGATATAGTCCGGCGTTGGAGCTTGGACACAGACCGGCGTTGGAGCTCGGATACATTTCGGCATTGGAGCTCGGAAGCAGTCCGGCGTTAGAGCTTGGACGCAAGAGGACACTGCCTCCCGGGAACAACTTCAAACCCGAGGTGTGGCATAAAAATAACAAGGAATTGATAAAGGCCGGAAACTTAAAGGGGCTCCTCGGATACCCGACATGTAAACTCGTCGGATGCACTTCGGCGATCCTCAAGATCGAAGATGAGAAGATTTGTTGAACCAGTTTTCAAGACCGATGACCGAAGATGAAGAGCAGTTCAGAAGAATCGAGGAGCGTCCCTAACTTGAAGACCGGTTCAGGGGGCTACTGACGGTGTCCTGGACTAGGGGGTACTCACCACGTCGTCTCCCGATCTGTTAGATTGGGCTGAGGACCCCCATGGACGTATACTCATGGGCCAGTCCAGACAGCTGCTGCATACATGGAAGATTCTACAAGACTTGGTGATCAAGACAAGGACTCCTCCCCACCAGCGTATTCAGCTAGGACTCTTGTTATCCTAGGCCTCTGGTGCATTATATAAACCGAGGCCAGGCTAGTCGATAGATTAGATACAACAATCATACCATAGGCTAGCTTCTAGGGTTTTAGCCTCTACGATCTCGTGGTAGATCAACTCTTGTAATACTCATATCATCAAGAATAAATCGAGCAGGATGTAGGGTTTTACCTCCATCAAGAGGGCCCGAACCTAGGTAAAACATCATGTCCCCTGCCTCCTGTTACCATCGATCCTAGACGCACAGTTCGGGACCCCCTACCCGAGATCCGCCGGTTTTGACACCGACAACACTCTTCCAAAATAGTGGGATTAACATTAACTAAAGTCATGACCTCTCCAAACCCTCTTTTATCAAAAAAATCATAAGACTGAACATTCTCCAAATATGTGGGATCTAAAGCTGACACTCTTCCAAACCCACTTTCAATATTATTGCAAAAATTATTATCAATCTCATATTCATCATGGGGCTTAAATAAATTTTCAAGATCATAAGAAGAATAACCCCAATCATGATCATTGCAACAAATAGTGGACATAGCAAAACTAGCATTCCCAAGCTTAGGGTTTTGCATATTATTAGCACAATTGACATTAATAGAATTTATAATAACATCATTGCAATCATGCTTTTCATTCAAAGATCTACCATGAATCACTTCATAAAGTACTTCATCACAATTTTCAGATTCATGGATTTCAAGCAAAACCTCATAAAGATAATCTAGTGCACACAACTCACTAGCAATTGGTTCATCATAATTGGACTCTTAAAAAGATTAGCAAGTGGATGAGGATCCATAAACTTTTAGCAAGCGAAGATGCAAGCAAAAAGAAGGCACATGGTAACTCAAGCAAACAAAAGATCGAACGGAAGAGGGGCGAAGAAAAGGCAAAGGTTTTCGAAAATCGTTTTAGAAGTGGGGGAGAGGAAAACGAGAGGCAAATGGAAAATAATGTAATGCGGGAGATAAGGAATTGTGATGGGTACTTGGTATGTTGACTTTTGCATAGACCTCCCCGGCAACGGCGCCAGAAATCCTTCTTGCTACCTCTTGAGCATGCGTTGGTTTCCCTTGAACAGGAAAGGGTGATGCAGCAAAGTAGTGTAAGTATTTCCCTCAGTTTTGAGAACCAAGGTATCAATCCAGTAGGAGACAACGCATAAGTCACCTAGTACCTGCACAAACAATCAAGAACCTTGCAACCAACACGATAAAGGGGTTGTCAATTGCTACCTCTTGAGCACTTGCATTGGTTTTCCCTTGAAGAGGGCAGGGTGATGCAGCAGAGTAGCGTAAGTATTTCCCTCAGTTTTTGAGAACCAAGGTATCAATCCAGTAGGAGGCTACGCGCGAGTCCCTCGCACCTACACAAAACAAATAAATCCTCGCAACCAACGCGATAAGGGGTTGTCAATCCCTACACGGTCACTTACGAGAGTGAGATCTGATAGATATGATAAGATAATATTTTTGGTATTTTTATGATAAAGATGCAAAGTGTCGTGGAATTGTCATGGCAGATGTCCTAGTGTAAGGACTTAGTCGCGAGGCCAACGCATCTATGTGGTAGCTTGAAGGGGTTGAGCGGAATCGAGAGACGCAACACACAAGACGAGGATTTAGACAGCTTCGGGCCCCGGGAAACATCATCCGGTAATAACCCTACATGCTGTTTGTGGCTAGGTCTCATTATGATTATGAGGAAGTCGCCGTAAGCCGGCTCTCCTCTTGGTGTCTAGCCCTAGATATTGTTTCTTGTTGCTTGTCCCTCTTTTGGGGATCCCTGCCCCTCCTTATAAGTTGAAGGGGCGGCTTACATGTAGAGTCCTATTAGGATTAGAACTAACTTATTCTCTATTACAAGTCGGATACAAGTACGGGTCTTGCTTCCTCATAAAGGAAATATTACTCATGTCTTCTGTCTTAAGCCAGCCCACCATAATATGAGCCGGCCTACTGGGCCTTGGGCCTAGTCTTCTATGTGACCCGCCGTCGGGGTCATCCGCGAGTCGTCTGATCAGTGAACCGCCAGGCCCGTGAGTCGCCAGTCCTCCGGCGGGTCATCGGTGAAGCGCCAGGTCCGGCCGGGTCATACTTCCGGCCGGGTCATACCGTGGGGTATATCCCCGACATTAGCCCCCAGTTTAATTTGGATTTATCCATGTTAAACTGATCCTGTAAAACAAACACAAGAACAACTTTGACAGATTGTGTTCCGGGTTAAAAATTCTTGTACGCCGGCACCTGATCATCCTTAATTCCTTGTGCTCCGGGTTAAATATTCTCCTGAGATGGGACCTGATTATCCTTAAGTCCAATTGTCATTTCCTTCATCTAGAAAATCCAGGTCAAATAAGCTAGCTTCATACTCAATTTGCTGATGTTGGTTTCTCACGGGAAAAATATTGTGAAGAATAATCCACTTGAGTCGGCTTCCAAAGCGCCGGGTTAAAATAATTTTGGTCTTCAAATACTCATCTGGTATTCAGCCGGTTTGAAGATGTAAAACTTGCCGGTTTATCATTACCAAAAACTGTCGGATTATAAAACAGACGATGCCGGGTCATAATTGTTGTTGACACCGGTTTATGTAATTGATCCTCCTGATTTGCTCAAAACTGATAATTTGAAGATTTTTCTCCCTTATATCCATATTACCTGTAGCCCCCAAGTCTTGAGCAGAACAAAGTGATGGTTTAAGACTTGCTCCAATAAATTTTGCAACCTTGAAGAAATCCGGTTTATTCATCTCAGTCATATAAACTGAATATTCCACACATGTAGCCCCCAAGAGCCGGGTTGTCATGCTTGCAGCAACCTGGGACTTGTAATTGCTTTATGCTCATGAAAACTGGAACCAGTGTAGCCCCCAAGGGCCGGGTCATTATGCAATAATGAGCAGGGACTTTGTAGATATAACCATGTAAATTTGAACAGCAATGCGTAGCCCCCAAGGGCCGGCTTAGTAAGATAATACTGAGCTGGGACTTTGTATATAATTGATAATAACATCATATAATATAGTCTCCACTATGGGGCTTGAACCCACGTCCACAAGGTTAAGAGCTTTGTGCTTTACCAACTAAGCAGTGGACCCTTCAATATAATGGAATAAAACTTGTGTACCTTGAATTGTTGACAGGAGCAATTGGTAGCCCCCAAGGGTCGGCTCATTATGATGTGATGAGTCGGGTCTTCAATAAGGCCAGTAAAATTGTCTTTGCATTAGCCCCCAACGACCATGGTGCATGCTGGCAGTGACATGTGACTTGCATATTTGATGTAATCTCAACTTGAATGATGTAGCCCCCAAGTGCCGGGTCATAAGCCTGCAGCGACTCGGGACTATCCTTTGATTGTAGAATAAATCATATCCATTGGTGAAATAATATCCTTTGCGCTGAAGCGCCTTTGAAAACCTCAATCATAATATTTAGTTACTGATAACCATAATAAAAATCCAGCCATGTTGGCTATTAAAGATTTGAATAACCCGGTTTGAAAACCTCAATCATTCAATATCATAATGAAAATCCAGCCAAGTTTGGCTATTTAAAGATTCAAATACCTTATCTGTTGACAAGTAAATCTGGAGTTTAAATACCCGGCGGCTCTTGACCGATGGCGATTTAATACACCTCCATTGTAAAACGGAATTTTTATAACCCGGCGACTTATAGCCTTTGAGAAAATCAAGAATTGATAACCCTTTTGAGACACCAATTCAATCAGTGATGATGGGCTGGAACTTAATCATTTATGTAAGTCATAGCTCTGTAAATCCTGCACAGAGTTTAAACAACATATTCCCTGGCGACTTAACGTCAAAAGCCAGGGCAGGTAACCACCCAAATGTAGTCTTATCCTGCACACAAGTAGATCACAAGATCCCTTGGCGGTTTACCGCAGGGCGGGTCACGATATCCCACATATAACCATTGTGATATTGAATCTGTACTGCTGGTTTACATGACCTGTGCAGTAAGGGTGATAACCCAATCCTTATAAACCAATACTTCCAAATATATGATGATTGTCACATGCTGGCGATTTTATCGTCCAAAGCCAAGCCGGGTTTAAACGAAACCACACTTATATGCTTCAGATATGAGCAAAAAGTATCAAAACCCAAAAGATTGTTTGCAAAAACTTAAACCAAATAAAAATCAAGGTTCCTGATTCGAATACGATCAGTAAACCGTTCCAAAGGGGTTAAGCTAGGATTCGAATACGATCATGTAGCCCCCAGTGGCTTTGGCGTTGCGCCGATCAAGAGGGTACCAACAGCTATGTTCTCTTTGGTTCAAATACGGCCTATGTTCGAACAGGAAGCCCCCCAAATGACCTTGAGAGGTTTTTAACGACCCTGATTCGAATACGATCCAAGTCGGACACAAAAGGGGTTAAGCTATGATTTGGATACAATCAAGAACCCCCTAGTGAGTTTGGCTTTGCGCCGATCAAAAGGGTTACGACAGCTATGTTCTCTTTGGTTCGAATACGACCTATGTTTGAACAAGAAGCCCCCAAGTGACCATATAAATTTTGGCATCGCGTCGATCAAGAGGGTACCGACAGCTATGCTCGATGAGCAGGAAACCCCCAAGTGACCATAATAAGATAAGTCGTAAGGCAGGATACCCATGTTTGAACCGTGCATCATGGCAGCAAGTTCTCTTTGGCAACCTTTAATTCTTCTGAGAACTAGAATCTTGCGAGAGATTAATTCGTTTTGAACCGGAACTTTAAACCGGATTTGAAAGCTTCAAAACTTTGTGGGAGACAGATTGTCCTTGAACTAGATGTTTGAACCGGATTTGACAGCTTAAAAGCTTTGTAAGAGACAAATTTACCTTGAGCCGGATGTTTCCTGGCGGCCTTTAAATATTCGTCAAAAAGACAGTAGCCTCCGGGGCCGGGTTATTTTTTCTTCCAATGACCGGAGTTCTTGAATCTGCCTTAAACTGGCAATCATTTACTGAGTCATGTCATCATAGCCCCCGAGTCTCGAGGCAACTCGAGGAGTTGTCTTGAGATTCTCCATACTTGATCGTGATGTAAACCGGTATGAGTCATTCAACAGCTCAGTGATATAACTTGTCCTGCATTGAAGAACTTGCAAGCCAGAGTAATTGCTCTTTTAAAGAAATCAATATATAATATATAAAAATATGCTGGATGGATTTCACCTGATGCGTCAGGTCAGCAATTATCACCGCGGAGTTGATGATCACCATGGTGAAACTGAAATCAATCACGGCCGAGCCGGCCGCGGGTGCTGACAGATTTGTCGGCCGCAGCGTTTTAAACTGGTGTGGACGGGAGAGTCGGTCGCGGCATTGTAAACCGGTGCGGTCGCGAGAGACGGCCACGGCATTGTATGCCGGTGCGGTCGCGAGAGACGGCCACGGCGTTGTAAGCCGGTGCGGGAGTCCGTTGAGTAACGACGACCACCTGTGCCAAAAGATGTTGGTGTGCCTCCATCTCCGCAGTATAATATCACTTTTTGCCATAAATAATTGCCTTGTATAAACAATATTGCAGACCAAGGCAAAGATAAACTTGTTCTTTGACAAAAACAACATGTACTAATAAATCAAACTTGGATGGATAACACCTGATTTGTTTGGACGACGGATGATTCGTTTATCGCGACAGAGGTGGCTCAGGTAGACCAGCGACTCATTATAGTTTCGGCGGCTCAGGAAGACCGGCGACTTAATATAATTCTGGTGGCTCGGGTAGACCGGTGACTTAATATAACCCCAGCGGCTCAAAGCGGCAAGAGCGGCTTAACGCGGCTCTGGCGGGTTGACGTAGATTATGCTGCACGGGCAGCGACTTGCGCACACATGTTCCATCAGTAAGCGGGCGCAGACGCCGGTGCGTGCTAGTGCCGATGTACGCTTCATAGGCACAATACGACACCTCCTTTGCTGCACATAATAGTCAAGCCAAAGTGATTGTTCTTTGATGAAAACTAATAAAATAAATTTAGATGGATATCACCTGATTTGTCCGGATGATATATGATCCTTGTGCGGACCATAATTTAACCGGAACAGATGAAGGCCCAATAGCAGCGTGGATGCTCATCATATAACTAGTTTTTTTTATATCTGATTTTCTTCAGGCGCCTTGTCGCATCTGCCGAGAAACAGACAAAAGCAGAGACCAGCATACGCGTGTTGGTTGCAACTGGGGCGAGTCAACGAGGTCCAGCGGTGTACGCGGAAAAGGCATCTCGCAGGCGCTGTTGATCCGCCAATTGGATCCGGCGTGGTAGTCCTTTGCCCAAACATGCATACTCACGTGAAGCAAGAAGTTCCTACAAGAATTATTTCTTCCTTGTATAGATTGCCTCCTCAAAGTTTGAGTTTGACTCAGTCCTGACACTCACAAAAGTAGCAGTAGAGGCGTAACCCAGTGACCCCAGAGGGGCGTCGGCAAGACGGGTCGCGGCCAGGTAGCAGCGGCTCTCGGGGCAACGGCGGTGGAGATCCGGTCAGAGTGGCTCGTACTACCTTGGGTGTGTTGACAAGTCCACATGGTAGCCTGCAATTTACTATTCCAGGATGCTTCCTTTGGATGGCTTTGATTTTGACTCGGAGTGCTAATAGTAGTACTACTCAGTAGCGATTTGATCTGACACACTTGCTTTAATTGAATCTTCAAGCGGCGGCTCGCAGGTAGGACCTGACCGAGACAGAACACCGGTTTGGATGCGGCAGCCGCAGGGTCCCGGCGACTTGAAGCGGAGGCGAAGGCGAGCGGCGCAGGCAACCAGTCGGCGTAGTGACACGCGCAAAATAAATTAACCTCCGGGTTGTAATGATCTTGGGCAATCCACGCCCGGGTCATGGTGGTCTTCTAATCAAACTTTTAAAAACTCCTTTTTGATACTTCTGGTATTTCCAGGATGATGTGTTTTCGCCAGAATAGATGTTGGTCTTGTCTCGCGTAATAGCCACTGCAACAGATATTGATTCACCTTTGGATTCGTCGGATCACCGGGTCACGATCGTCCACACGTAACCCTAATTTTCTTTTGACCTCAAAACTCACAGATTTAAATCTGGATTGATGAATTTAAAGTTGATGTAAATCCCTTCAAACCGGCTCTTCTGACAAAATGCAAACTTCCCGATCCCTGGGAGAGATCCCTCCAAGAACTCAACACCACCGTGCGTCGCCCCATGGTGGGCGCCAACTGTCGTGGAATTGTCACGGCAGATGTCCTAGTGTAAGGACTTAGTCGCGAGGCCAACGCATCTATGTGGTAGCTTGAAGGGGTTGAGCGGAATCGAGAGACGCAACACACAAGACGAGGATTTAGACAGCTTCGGGCCCCGGGAAACATCATCCGGTAATAACCCTACATGCTGTTTGTGGCTAGGTCTCATTATGATTATGAGGAAGTCGCCGTAAGCCGGCTCTCCTCTTGGTGTCTAGCCCTAGATATTGTTTCTTGTTGCTTGTCCCTCTTTTGGGGAGCCCTGCCCCTCCTTATATAAGTTGAAGGGGCGGCTTACATGTAGAGTCCTATTAGGATTAGAACTAACTTATTCTCTATTACAAGTCAGATACAAGTACGGGTCTTGCTTCCTCGTAAAGGAAATATTCCTCATGTCTTCTGTCTTAAGCCGGCCCACCATAATATGAGCCGGCCTACTGGGCCTTGGGCCTAGTCTTCTATGTGACCCGCCGTCGGGGTCATCCGTGAGTCGTCTG
This sequence comes from Triticum urartu, assembly GCF_056163025.1. Taxonomy (NCBI): domain Eukaryota; kingdom Viridiplantae; phylum Streptophyta; class Magnoliopsida; order Poales; family Poaceae; genus Triticum; species Triticum urartu. Next base: position 672,700,602 of record NC_141877.1, read on the forward strand.
ATCAGTGAACCGCCAGGCCCGTGAGTCGCCAGTCCTCTGGCGGGTCATCGGTGAAGCGCCAAGTCTGGCCGGGTCATACCATGGGGTATATCCCCGACACAAATTAAAATAAAAGGCAATGAAAATAACTAAGTATTGGAAGATTAATATGATGGAAGATAGACCCGGGGGCCATAGGTTTCACTAGTGGCTTCTCTCAAGAGCATAAGTATTCACGGTGGGTAAACAAATTACTGTTGAGCAATTGACAGAATTGAGCATAGTTATGAGAATATCTAGGTGTGATCATGTATATAGGAATCACGTCTGAAACAAGTAGACCGACTCCTGCCTGCATCTACTACTATTACTCCACACATCGACCGCTATCCAGCATGCATCTAGAGTATTAAGTTCAAGAGAACAGAGTAACGCTTTAAGCAAGATGACATGATGTAGAGGGATAAAGTCATTCAATTTGATATAAACCCCATCTTGTTATCCTCGATGGCAACAATACAATACGTGCCTTGCTGCCCCTACTGTCACTGGGAAAGGACACCGCAAGATTGAACCCAAAGCTAAGCACTTCTCCCATTGCAAGAAAGATCAATCTAGTAGGCCAAACCAAACTGATAATTCGAAGAGACTTGCAAAGATAACCAATCATACATAAAATAATTCAGAGAAGATTCAAATATTGTTCATAGATAAACTTGATCATAAACCCACAATTCATCGGTCTCAACAAACACACTGCAAAAGAAGATTACATCGAATATATCTCCACAAGAGAGGGGGAGAACTTTGTGTTGAGATCCAAAAAGAGAGAAGAAGCCATCTAGCTAATAACTATGGACCCGAAGGTCTGAGGTAAACTACTCACACTTCATCGGAAGGGCTATGGTGTTGATGTAGAAGCCCTTTGTGATCGATGCCCCCCTCCGGCGGAGCTCCGGAACAGGCCCTAAGATGGTATCTCGTGGATACAGAAAGTTATGGCAGTGGAATTAGGGTTTTGGCTCCGTCTTTGATCGTTTGGGGGTACGTAGGTATATATAGGAGGAAGGAGTACGTCGGTGGAGCAACAGGGGGGCCACGAGGGTGGAGGGCGCGCCTGGGGGGTAGGCGCCCCCCCCCCTACCTCGTGGCCTCCCTGTTGGTTGCTTGACATAGGGTCCAAGTCTCCTGGATCATGTTCGGTGAGAAAATCACGTTCCCGAAGGTTTCATTCCGTTTGGACTCCGTTTGATATTCTTTTCTTGCGAAACCCTGAAATAGGCAAAAAAAATAGCAATTCTGGGTTGGGCCTCCGGGTAATAGGTTAGTCCCAAAAATAATATAAAAGTGAATAATAAAGCCCAATAATGTCCAAAACAAGAGATAATATAGCATGGAGCACTCAAAAATTATAGATACGTTGGAGACGTATCAAGCATCCCCAAGCTTAATTCCTGCTCGTCCTCGAGTAGGTAAATGATAAAAACATAATTTTTGATGTGGAATGCTACTTGGCATAATTTCAATGTAATTCTTCTTAATTGTGGCATGAATATTCAGATCCGAAAGATTCAAGACAAAAGTTTAATATTGACATAGAAATAATAATACTTCAAGCATACTAACTAAGCAATTATGTCTTTTCAAAATGACAAGGCCAAAGAAAGCTATCCCTACAAAATCATATAGTCTGGCTATGCTCCATCTTCACCACATAAAGTATTCAAATCATGCACAACCCCGATGACAAGCCAAGCAATTGTTTCATACTTTTATTGTTCTCAAACTTTTTCAATCTTCACGCAATACATGAGCGTGAGCCATGGACATAGCACTATAGGTGGAATAGAATGGTGGTTGTGGAGAAGACAAAAAGGGAGAAGATAGTCTCACATCAACTAGGCGTATCAATGGGCTATGGAGATGCCCATCAATAGATATCAATGTGAGTGAGTAGGGATTGCCATGCAACGGATGCACTAGAGCTATAAATGTATGAAAGCTCAACAAAAAGAAACTAGTGGGTGTGCATCCAACTCGCTTGCTCACGAAGACCTAGGGCATTTTGAGGAAGCCCATCATTGGAATATACAAGTCAAGTTCTATAATGAAAGATTCGTCCTAGTATATGAAAGTGACAACATAGGAGACTCTCTATCATGAAGATCATGGTGCTGCTTTGAAGCACAAGTGTGGTAAAAGGATAGTAGCATTGCCCCTTCTCTCTTTTTCTCTCATTTTTTGGGGCCTTTTCTCTTTTTTATGGCCTCTTTTTTCTTTTGCTTTTTTTATTTTTCGTCTGGAGTCTCATCCCGACTTATGGGGGAATCATAGTATCCATCATCCTTTCCTCACTTGGGACAATGCTCTAAAAATGATGATCATCACACTTTTATTTACTTACAACTCAAGAATTACAACTCGATACTTAGAACAAAATATGACTCTATATGAATGCCTCCGGCGGTGTACCGGGATATGCAATGATTCATGAGTGACATGTATGAAAGAATTATGAACAGTGGCTTTGCCACAAATACAATGTCAACTACATGATCATGCAAAGCAATATGACAATGATGGAGCATGTCATGATAAACGGAATGGTGGAAAGTTGCATGGCAATATATCTCGGAATGGCTATGGAAATGCCATGATAGGTAGGTATGGTGGCTGTTTTGAGGAAGGTATATGGTGGGTGTATGATACCGGTGAAAGGTGCGCGGTATTAGAGAGGCTAGCAATGGTGGAAGGGTGAGAGTGCGTATAATCCATGGACTCAACATTAGTCATAAAGAACTTACATACTTATTGCAAAAATCTATTAGTTATCGAAGCAAAGTACTATGCGCATGCTCCTAGGGGGATAGATTGGTAAGAAAAGACCATCGCTCGTCCCCGACCGCCACTCATAAGGAGGACAATCAATGAATACATCATGCTCCGACTTCCTAACATAACGGTTCACCATACGTGCATGCTACGGGAATCACAAACTTCAACACAAGCATTTCTCAAATTCAAAACTACTCAACTAGCACAACTTTAATATCACTACCTCCATATCTCAAAACAATTATCAAGTTTCAAACTTCTCATAGTATTCAACACACTCATAAGAAAATTTTATTTATTTAATCTTGTATGCCTAGCATATTAGGATTATTTAAGCAAATTACCATGCTATTTAAGACTCTCAAAACAATCTAAGTGAAGCATGAGAGATCAATAGTTTCTATAAAACAAATCCACCATCGTGCTCTAAAAGATATAAGTGAAGCACTAGAGCAAAAACTATATAACTCAAAAGATATAAGTGAAGCACATAGAATATTCTAATAATTTCTGAATCATGTGTGTGTCTCTCAAAAGGTGTGTACAGCAAAGAATATTGTGGTAAAATAAAAACTAAAGACTCAAATAATACAATACGCTCCAAGCAAAACACATATCATGTGGGAAATAAAAATATAGCTCCAAGTAAAGTTACCGATGGAAGTAGACAAAAGAGGGGATGCCTTCCGGGGCATCCCCAAGCTTTGGCTTTTAGGTGTCCTTAGATTATCTTCGGGGTGCCATGGGCATCCCCAAGATTAGGATCTTTCCACTCCTTGTTCCATAATCCATCAAATCTTTACCCAAAACTTGAAAACTTCACAACACAAAACTTAAAGTAGAAAATCTCGTTAGCTCTGTTAGCGAAAGAAAACAAAAGACCACTTCAAGGTACTGTAATGAACTCATTATTTATTTATATTGGTGTTAAAATTACTGTATTCCAACTTCTATATGGTTTATAAACTATTTTACTAGCCATAGATTCATCAAAATAAGCAAACAACACACGAAAAACAGAATCTGTCAAAAACAGAACAGTCTGTAGTAATCTGTAGCTAGCGCAAGATCTGGAACCCCAAAAATTCTAAAATAAATTGCTGTACGTGAGTAACTTATCTATTAAACATCTTCAAAAATAATTAACTAAATAGCACTTTCCAAATAAAAATGGCAGCAGTTCTCGTGAGCGCTAAAGTTTCTGTTTTTTACAGCAAGATTAACAAGACTTTCCCCAAGTCTTCCCAACGGTTCTACTTGGCACAAACACTAATTAAACACAAAAAACACAGCCAAAACAGAGGCTAGATAAATTATTTATTACTAAACTGGAGCAAAAAGCAAGTAATAAAAATAAAATTGGGTTGCCTCTCAACAAGCGCTATCGTTTAACGCCCCTAGCTAGGCATAAAAAGCAAGGGTAGATCTAGGTGTTGCCATCTTTGGTCTTAGGAAAGAAAAGAGAAAACTTGCTATCTATGGAATTAATCTTTCTATTTTGATACAGCACATGGATATTAATGGTAGAGGAAAGATTAAGTATGTTACGGAAATTTGTATCTAGGCTAGCATTCATCTCTTTGATAGATTCGTTTTGGTAAGAGAGCAAAAGAGATGTAGATTCAACTTTCTCATTCATGGGGTGCCCAAATATGGTTTTCATTTTCTCATAAGTGTCTACGGCATCCCCTTCAAGAAAACCTTCTTCAAATATAGAATCTAAGACATGCTTAAAAGAAGAAGGAAGGGCAATATAAAAGCTTTTTTAAGTAAATTTCAATTTGGTATTGAGGCACATAGCTAGCCCTGATCCTTAATAGTCTATACCAAGCATCTTTCAAAAATTCATCAAGTAAATAACAAAAAATTCTGGAATCATCTTCATCAAAATTATTAAGATTCTCATTGATAACTCCGGTAGGTTTTTCCATAGTATCCTTATTTATGAGTTTAGCGAGAATAGAACGATTGTCCAAAGTACTAAAACTCGGGAGATAACCCCCCCACCCTTTTTGATTCCGACATGGCGGAAGAAAGGTGAGACAAAAAGAGAAGGAGGATAGAGAGAGAGAGCGAATAAAACGGCAAGTGTGAAGTGGGGGATAGGAAAACGAGAGGCAAATGGAAAATAATGTAATGCAGGAGATAACGGATTGTGATGGGTACTTGGTATGTTGACTTTTGCGTAGACCTCCCCGGCAACGGCGCCAGAAATCCTTCTTGCTACCTATTGAGCACTTGCGTTGGTTTTCCCTTGAAGAGGAAAGGGTGATGCAGCTGAGTAGCGTAAGTATTTCCCTCAGTTTTTGAGAACCAAGGTATCAATCCAGTAGGAGGCTACGCGCGAGTCCCTCGCACCTACACAAAACAAATAAATCCTCGCAACCAACGCGATAAGGGGTTGTCAATCCCTACACGGTCACTTACAAGAGTGAGATCTGATAGATATGATAAGATAATATTTTTGGTATTTTTATGATAAAGATGCAAAGTAAAATAAAAGGCAATGAAAATAACTAAGTATTGGAAGATTAATATGATGGAAGATAGACCCGGGGGCCATAGGTTTCACTAGTGGCTTCTCTCAAGAGCATAAGTATTCACGGTGGGTAAACAAATTACTGTTGAGCAATTGACAGAATTGAGCATAGTTATGAGAATATCTAGGTGTGATCATGTATATAGGCATCACGTCTGAAACAAGTAGACCGACTCCTCCTGCATCTACTACTATTACTCCACACATCGACCGCTATCCAGCATGCATCTAGAGTATTAAGTTCAAGAGAACAGAGTAACGCTTTAAGCAAGATGACATGATGTAGAGGGATAAAGTCATTCAATTTGATATAAACCCCATCTTGTTATCCTCGATGGCAACAATACAATACGTGCCTTGCTGCCCCTACTGTCACTGGGAAAGGACACCGCAAGATTGAACCCAAAGCTAAGCACTTCTCCCATTGCAAGAAAGATCAATCTAGTAGGCCAAACCAAACTAATAATTCGAAGAGACTTGCAAAGATAACCAATCATACATAAAATAATTCAGAGAAGATTCAAATATTGTTCATAGATAAACTTGATCATAAACCCACAATTCATCGGTCTCAACAAACACACTGCAAAAGAAGATTACATCGAATATATCTCCACAAGAGAGGGGGAGAACTTTGTGTTGAGATCCAAAAAGAGAGAAGAAGCCATCTAGCTAATAACTATGGACCCGAAGGTCTGAGGTAAACTACTCACACTTCATCGGAAGGGCTATGGTGTTGATGTAGAAGCCCTTCGTGATTGATGCCCCCCTCCGACGGAGCTCCGGAACAGGCCCTAAGATGGTATCTCGTGGATACAGAAAGTTATGGCAGTGGAATTAGGGTTTTGCCTCCGTCTTTGATCGTTTGGGGGTACGTAGGTATATATAGGAGGAAGGAGTACGTCGGTGGAGCAACAGGGGGCCCACGAGGGTGGAGGGCGCGCCTGGGGGGTAGGCACGCCCCTCTACCTCATGGCCTCCCTGTTGGTTGCTTGACGTAGGGTCCAAGTCTCCTGGATCATGTTCAGTGAGAAGATCACGTTCCCGAAGGTTTCATTCCGTTTGGACTCCGTTTGATATTGTTTTCTTGCGAAACCCTGAAATAGGCAAAAAAACAGCAATTCTGGGTTGGGCCTCCGGTTAATAGGTTAGTCCCAAAAATAATATAAAAGTGAATAATAAAGCCCAATAATGTCCAAAACAGGAGATAATATAGCATGGAGCACTCAAAAATTATAGATACGTTGGAGACGTATCAAGCATCCCCAAGCTTAATTCCTGCTCGTCCTCGAGTAGGTAAATGATAAAAACATAATTTTTGATGTGGAATGCTACTTGGCATAATTTCAATGTAATTCTTCTTAATTGTGGCATGAATATTCAGATCCGAAAGATTCAAGACAAAAGTTTAATATTGACATAGAAATAATAATACTTCGAGCATACTAACTAAGCAATTATGTCTTTTCAAAATAACATGGCCAAAGAAAGCTATCCCTACAAAATCATATAGTCTGGCTATGCTCCATCTTCACCACATAAAGTATTCAAATCATGCACAACCCCGATGACAAGCCAAGCAATTGTTTCATACTTTTAATGTTCTCAAACTTTTTCAATCTTCACGCAATACATGAGCGTGAGCCATGGACATAGCACTATAGGTGGAAGAGAATGGTGGTTGTGGAGAAGACAAAAAGGGAGAAGATAGTCTCACATCAACTAGGCGTATCAATGGGCTATGGAGATGCCCATCAATAGATATCAATGTGAGTGAGTAGGGATTGCCATGCAACGAATGCACTAGAGCTATAAATGTATGAAAGCTCAACAAAAAGAAACTAGTGGGTGTGCATCCAACTCGTTTGCTCACGAAGACCTAGGGCATTTTGAGGAAGCCCATCATTGGAATATACAAGCCAAGTTCTATAATGAAAGATTCCCACTAGTATATGAAAGTGACAATGATAACCCACAAGTATAGGAGATCGCAACAGCTTTCGAGGGTAGAGTATTCAACCTAAATTTATTGATTCGACACAAGGGGAGCCAAAGAATATTCTCAAGTATTAGTAGCTGAGTTATCAATTCAACCACACCTGGGAACTTAGTATCTGCAGCAAAGTGTTTAGTAGCAAAGTAATATGATAGTGGTGGTAGCGGCAACAAAAGTAAAAACAGCAAAAGTAATGTTTTTGGTATTTTGTAGTGATTGTAACAGCAGCAGCGGGAAAGTAAATAAGCGTAAACCAGTATATGGAAAACTCATAGGCACCGGATCAGTGATGGATAATTATGCCAGATGCGGTTCATCATGTAACAGTCATAACATAGGGTGACACAGAACTAGCTCCAATTCATCAATGTAATGTAGGCATGTATTCCGTCATGCGTGCTTATGGAAAAGAACTTGCATGACATCTTTTGTCCTACCCTCCCATGGCAGCGGGGTCCTATTGGAAACTAAGGGATATTAAGGCCTCCTTTTAATAGAGAACCGGAACAAAGCATTAGCACATAGTGAATACATGAACTCCTCAAACTATGGTCATCACCGGGAGTGGTCCCGATTATTGTCACTTCGGGGTTGCCGGATCATAACACATAGTAGGTGACTATAGACTTGCAAGATAGGATCAAGACTCACATATATTCATGGAAACATAATAGGTTCATATCTGAAATCATGGCACTCGGGCCCTAGTGACAAGCATTAAGCATAGCAAAGTCATAGCAACATCAATCTCAGAACATAATGGATACTGGGGATCAAACCCTAACAAAACTAACTCGATTACATGATAAATCTCATCCAACCCATCACCGTCCAGCAAGCCTACGATGGAATTACTCACGCACGGCGGTGAGCATCATGAAATTGGTGATGGAGGATGGTTGATGATGACGACGGCGACGAATCCCCCTCTCCGGAGCCCCGAACGGACTCCAGATCAGCCCTCCCGAGAGGTTTTAGGGCTTGGCGGCGGCTCCGTATCGTAAAACGCAATGATTTCTTCTCTCTGATTTTTTCTCTCTGAAAGCAAATATATAGAGTTGGAGTTGGCGTCGGAGGGCATCTAGGGGGCCCACGAGGTAGGGGGCGCGCCCTAGGGGGGCACCCCCCCACCCTCGTGAGAAGGGTGTGGGCCCCCTGGTCTTCATCTTTGGCGAGGATTTTTCTATTGTTTTTTATAAGATGTTCCGTGGAGTTTCAGGTCATTCCGAGAATATTTGTTTTCTGCACATAAAACAACACCATGGCAATTCTGCTGAAAAGAGCGTCAGTCCAGGTTAGTTCCATTCAAATCATACAAGTTAGAGTCCAAAACAAGGGCAAAAGTGTTTGGAAAAGTAGATACGACGGAGACGTATCAACTCCCCCAAGCTTAAACCCTTGCTTGTCCTCAAGCAATTCAGTTGACAAACTGAAAGAAAGAAAGAAAGAAAAACTTTTACAAACTCTGTTTGCTCTTGTTGTTGTAACTATGTCAAGCCAGCATTCAAGTTTTCAGCATAGATCATAACTAACCACATTTGAAATAACTCTCAGGTCTCATGATTACTCATATCAATAGCATAATCAACTAGCAAGTCATAATAATAAACCTCGGATGACAACACTTTCTCAAAACAATCATAATATGATATAACAAGATGGTATCTCGCTAGCCCTTTCTGAGACCGCAAAACATAAATGCAGAGCACCTTTAAAGATCAAGGACTGACTAGACATTGTAATTCATGGTAAAAGAGATCCAATCATAGTCACACCCAACATGGATTAATAGTGATGAATGCAAATGACAGCTGTGCTCCCCAGCTAGTGCTTTTTAATAAGAGGGTGATGACTCAACATAAAAGTAAATGGATAGGCCCTTCGTAGAGGGAAGCAGGGATTTGTAGAGGTGCCAGAGCTCGGTTTTAAAATAGAGATAAATTGTATTTTGAGCGGTATACTTTCATTGTCAACGTAACAACTAAGAGATGGCGATATCTTCCATGCTAAACACATTATAGGCGGTTCCCAAACAGAATGGTAAAGTTTATACTCCCCCTCCACCAACAAGTATCAATCCATGGCTTGCTCAAAACAACGAGTGCCTCCAACATACATCAGGTCCCAGGGGGAGTTTTGTTTGCAATTAATTTTGATTTAGTTTGCATAAAGCATGGGACTGGGCATCCCGGTGACCAGCCATTTTCTCGTGAGTGAGGAGCGGAGTCCACTCCTCTTGAGAATAACCCGCCTAACACGGAAGATAAGGACAGCCTTGGTTGATACATGAGCTATTCGAGCATACAAAACAGAATGTTTATTTGAAGGTTTAGAGTTTGACACATACAAATTTACTTGGAACGGCAGGTAGATACCGCATATAGGTAGGTATGGTGGACTCATCTGGAATAACTTTGGGGTTTAAGGGATTGGATGCACAAGCAGTATTCCCGCTTAGTACAAGTGAAGGCTAGCAAAAGACTGGGAAGCGACCAACTAGAGAGCGACAACAGCCATGTACATGCATTAAAATTAATAAACATTGGATGCAAGCATGAGTAGGATATAATCCACCATGAACATAAATATCGTGAAGGCTATGTTGATTTTGTTTCAACTACATGCGTGAACATGTGCCAAGTCAAGTCACTTAAATCATTTAAAGGAGGATACCACCCCATCATACCACATCATAATCATCTCAATAGCATGTTGGCATACAAGGTAAACCATTATAACTCATAGCTAATCAAGCATGGCACAAGCAACTATGATCTCTAATTGTCATTGCAAACATGTTTATTCATAATAAGCTGAATCAAGAACGAGGGACTCATCATATTTACAAAAACAAAAGAGGTCGAGTTCATACCAGCTTTTCTCATCTCAGTCAGTCCATCATATATCATCATAATTGCCTTTCACTTGCACGACCGAACAGTGTGAATAATAATAAGAGTGTACGTGCATTGGACTAAGCTGGAATCTGCAAGCATTCAATAAACAAGAGAAGACAAGGCAATATGGGCTCTTGGTTAAATCAACAATAATGCATATAAGAGCCACTTCAACAATTTAATTATGGTCTTCTCCTACTGGCCCCCAAAGAAAAGAAAAGAAATAAAACTATTTACACGGGAAAGCTCCCAACAAGCAAAAGAAGAACGGGAAATATTTTTGGGTTTTCTTTTTAATTATTACTACTACAGCAGAAAAATAAAGTACTACTATTTTTTTTTGGTTTTCTTAAGGTTTAGCAAACACAAAAGAAGAAAGCAGGAAAAGGAAACTAAACTAACATGGATATTACAGTGAAAAAGTATGAGCACCGACATCTAGCAATGAGTGTGTGTGAGCATAAATGTAATGTCGGTGAGAAATACGTACTCCCCCAAGCTTAGGCTTTTGGCCTAAGTTGGTCTATGGCCACGGCTGGCCTGGCGGATATCCATAATAATAGTTGTTGGGGTCGTACTGTGACGAGGAGGAATAGTTGGGATCATACTGATGTGCAGCGGTTATCGCCTGCTGAGCTGCAGCGTGGAGTCGAGCTGCCTCCGCTCTCCTCTCGTACTCTTCTGCCTCCTCTCTGGTAATAACATATCTTCCTTTTGTCTGTGAATCAAAGAAGGCAGGAGCAGGGAGAGTAATACGGAAAACACGTCATTTATCAAAAATTAAACGATATAAGAGAGGTGATTCAGGCCTCTCGACAAACTGGTGTGAAGCCATAGAGTCATAATCTAAATATGCAGGAGGCAACTCCATATCACCCTCACGAATGTCTATCTCAAGAAAATGAGCTAAGCGGGTTGCATAAATTCCTCCAAAGAAATCTCCATTATGTCTATTATGATGCAACCTACGAGCTACAATGGCTCCCATATGATAAGATTGGTCTCCTAACACAGCACTCCTAAGAATGCTAAGATCAGGGACACACATGTGACATGCTTCATCCTTAGCATTTATGCATCTGCCGATGAAGAGAGCAAAATAATGTATAGCAGGAAAGTGAATGCTCCCTATGGTAGCCTGTGTTATATCTCTAGATTCCCCCACATTTATACTAGCAAGAAAGTTTCTAAATTCAGATTTAGGGGGATCCCTAACACTACCCCATGATGGAAGTTTGCAAGCAGAAGTGAAATCCTCTAAGTCCATGGTATAAGATTTGTCATAGAGATCAAACATGACTGAAGGAGAATTACGCGAAGATGAGTACTCAAACCTCCTCACAAATGAACTTGTGAGATCATGATACTAGGGGCATTTTTTAGCCTCAAAATCCTCAAGACCGGCATTGCACAAATATGCTTTGAATTCTTCTTTAATTCCCGCACGGTCCATAAAATTTTCCGACGGCCATTCGCAAGGCCGTACTGGAGCGTCTCTTGGTGGATCCTCGTCAGCATCGCGCATAGCAATCCTGGGTCTTTGCTTCTTAGAGGAACCACCTTGGAACTGTTGGAAATATGCCCTAGAGGCAATAATAAAAGCATTATTATTATATTTCCTTGTTCATGATAATTGTCTTTATTCATGCTATAATTGTATTATCCGGAAATCATAATACATGTGTGAATAATAGACACCAACATGTCCCTAGTAAGCCTCTAGTTGACTAGCTCGTTGATCAACAGATAGTCATGGTTTCCTGACTATGGACATTGGATGTCATTGATAACGAGATCACATCATTAGGAGAATGATGTGATGGACAAGACCCAATACTAAACATAGCATAAGATCGTTAAGTTCGTTTGCTAGAGTTTTTCCAATGTCAAGTATCCTTTCCTTAGACCATGAGATCGTGTAACTCCCGGATACCGTAGGAGTGCTTTGGGTGTACCAAACGTCACAATGTAACTGGGTGACTATAAAGGTATACTACGGGTATCTCCGAAAGTGTCTGTTGGGTTGACACGGATCAAGACTGGGATTTGTCGCTCCGTATGACTAAGAGGTATCACTGGGCCCACTCGGTAATGCATCATCATTATGAGCTCAAAGTGACCAAGTGTCTGGTCACGGGATCATGCATTACGGTACGAGTAAAGTGACTTGCTGGTAACGAGATTGAACGAGGTATTGGGATACCGACGATCGAATCTCGGGCAAGTAACATACCGATTGACAAAGGGAATTGTATACGGGGTTGCTTGAATCCTCGACATCGTGGTTCATCCGATGAGATCATCGAGGAGCATGTGGGAACCAACATGGGTATCCAGATCCCGCTATTGGTTATTGACCGGAGAGCGATCTTGGTCATGTCTACATGTCTCCCGAACCCGTAGGGTCTACACACTTAAGGTTCGGTGACGCTAGGGTTGTAGGGATATGTATATGCAGTAACACGAATGTTGTTTGGAGTCCCGGATGAGATCCCGGACGTCACGAGGAGTTCCGGAATGGTCCGGAGGTAAAGAATTATATATAGGAAGTGCTATTTCGGGCATCGGGACAAGTTTCGGGGTCACCGGTATTGTACCGGGACCACCGGAAGGGTCCCGGGGGTCCACCGGGTGGGGCCACCTGTCCCGAGGGGCCACATGGGCTGTAGGGGGTGCGCCTTGGCCTACATGGGCCAAGGGCACCAGCCCCAAGAGGCCCATGCGCCTAGGGTTTCAAGGAGGGAAGAGTCCCAAAAGGGGAAGGCACCCCTAGGTGCCTTGGGGAGGAGGGATTCCTCCCCTTGGCCGCACCCCCCTAGGTGATTAGATCTCCTAGGGCCGGCGCCCCCCCCCTTGGCCCTCCTATATATAGTGGGGAGATGGAGGACTTCTTACCTTTGCCTTTGGTGCCTCCCTCTCCCTCTCCAACACATCCTCCTCCTCCATAGTGCTTGGCGAAGCCCTGCCGGAGTACTACAGCTCCATCACCACCACGCCGTCGTGCTGCTGCTGGAGCCATCTTCCTCAACCTCTCCTTCCCCCTTGCTGGATCAAGAAGGAGGAGACGTTACGCTGACCGTACGTGTGTTGAACGCGGAGGTGCCGTCCGTTCGGCGCTAGGATCTCCGGTGATTTGGATCACGTCGAGTATGACTTCCTCATCCCCGTTCTTTGAACGCTTCCGCGCGTGATCTACAAAGGTATGTAGATGCAATCCAATCACTCGTTGCTAGATGAACTCCTAGATGGATCTTGGTGAAACCGTAGGAAAATTTTTGTTTTATGCAATGTTCCCCAACAGTGGCATCATGAGCTAGGTCTATGCATAGTTCTCTTGCACGAGTAGAACACAATTTGTTGTGGGCGTTGATGTTGTCAACTTTCTTGCCGCTAGTAGTCTTATCTTGCTTCAACGGTATTGTGGGATGAAGCGGCCCGGACCAACCTTACACGTACGCTTACGTGAGACCGATTCCACCGACTAACATGCACAAGTTGCATAAGGTGGCTGGCGGGTGTCTGTCTCTCCTACTTTAGTTGGAGCGGATTCGATGAAAAGGGTCCTTATGAAGGGTAAATAGAAGTTGACAAATCACGTTGTGGCTTTCACGTAGGTAAGAAAACGTTCTTGCTAGAACCCTGTTTCAGCCACGTAAAACTTGCAACAACAATTAGAGGACGTCTAACTTGTTTTTGCAGCAAGTGCTTTGTGATATGATATGGCCAAAGTTGTGATGAATGATGAATGATATATATGTGATGTATGAGATGTTCATGCTATTGTAATAGAAATCACGAATTGCATGTCGATGAGTATGACAACCGGCAGGAGCCATAGGAGTTGTCTTTATTTTTTGTGTGACCTGCGTGTCATTGAGAAACGCCATGTAAATTACTCTACTTTATTGCTAAACGCGTTAGCCATAGTAGTAGGAGTAATAGTTGGCGAGCAACTTCATGGAGACACGATGATGGAGATCATGATGATGGAGATAATGGTGTCATGCCGGTGACAAGATGATCATGGAGCCCCAAGATGGAGATCAAAGGAGCTATGTGATATTGGCCATATCATGTCACTTTTATTATTTGATTGCATGTGATGTTTATCATGTTTTTGCATCTTGTTTACTTAGAACGACGGTAGTAAATAAGATGATCCCTCATAATAATTTCAAGAAAGTGTTCCCCTAACTATGCACCGTTGCGACAGTTCGTTGTTTCGAAGCACCACGTGATGATCGGGTGTGATAGATTCTAACGTTCACATACAACGGGTGTAAGACAGATTTACACATGCAAAACACTTAGGTTGACTTGACGAGCCTAGCATGTACAGACATGGCCTCGGAACACAGAAGACCGAAAGGTCGAGCATGAGTCGTATAGAAGATACGATCAACATGAAGATGTTCACCGACGTTGACTAGTCCGTCTCACGTGATGATCGGACACGGCCTAGTTAACTCGGATCATGTTATACTTAGATTACAGGAGGGATGTCTATCTAAGTGGGAGTTCATTGAATAATTTGATTAGATGAACTTAATTATCATGAACTTAGTCTAAAATCTTTATGTTCTCACCCTCACTGATGACTTGAGTAGATATGGGTATGTCTACTTAATGAAACACAAGTCTGAGACCTTTGAAAAGTTCAAAGAATTTCAGAGTGAGGTTGAGAATCAACGTGACTGGAAAATCAAGTTCCTGCGATCAGATCGTGGAGGAGAATACTTGAGTCGCGAGTTTGGCACACACTTAAGAAAATGTGGAATAGTTTCACAACTCACGCCGCCTAGAACACCTCAGCGTAATGGTGTGTCCGAACGTCGTAATCGCACTCTATTAGATATGGTGCGATCTATGATGTCTCTTGCCGATTTACCGCTATCTTTTTGGGGCTATGCTTTAGAGACTGCCGCATTCACTTTAAATAGGGCTCCGTCGAAATCCGTTGAGACGACACCATATGAATTATGGTTTGGGAAGAAACATAAGCTGTCGTTTCTAAAAGTTTGGGGATGCGATGCTTATGTCAAGAAACTTCAACCTGAAAAGCTCGAACCCAAGTGGGAGACTGTTGGAAATATGCCCTAGAGGCAATAATAAAAGCATTATTATTATATTTCCTTGTTCATGATAATTGTCTTTATTCATGCTATAATTGTATTATCCGGAAATCGTAATACATGTGTGAATAATAGACACCAACATGTCCCTAGTAAGCCTCTAATTGACTAGCTTGTTGATCAACAGATAGTCATGGTTTCCTGACTATGGACATTGGATGTCATTGATAACGAGATCACATCATTAGGAGAATGATGTGATGGACAAGACCCAATCCTAAGCTTAGCTCAAAGATCGTGTAGTTCGTTTGCTGTAGCTTTTCTGAATGTCAAGTATCATTTCCTTAGACCATGAGATTGTGCAACTCCCGGATACCGTAGGAGTGCTTTGGGTGTGCCAAACGCCACAACGTAACTGGGTGACTATAAAGGTATACTACGGGTATCTCCGAAAGTGTCTGTTGGGTTGACACGGATCAAGACTGGGATTTGTCGCTCCGTATGACGAAGAGGTATCACTGGGCCCACTCGGTAATGCATCATCATTATGAGCTCAAAGTGACCAAGTGTCTGGTCACGGAATCATGCATTACGGTACGAGTAAAGTGACTTGCCGGTAACGAGATTGAACGAGGTATTGGGATACCGACGATCGAATCTCGGGCAAGTAACATACCGATTGACAAAGGGAATTGTATACGGGGTTGCTTGAATCCTCGACATCGTGGTTCATCCGATGAGATCATCGAGGAGCATGTGGGAACCAACATGGGTATCTAGATCCCGCTGTTGGTTATTGACCGGAGAGCGATCTTGGTCATGTCTACATGTCTCCCGAACCCGTAGGGTCTACACACTTAAGGTTCGATGACGCTAGGGTTGTAGGGATATGTATATGCAGTAACCCGAATGTTGTTCGGAGTCCCGGATGAGATCCCGGGCGTCACGAGGAGTTCCGGAATGGTCCGGAGGTAAAGAATTATATATAGGAAGTGCTATTTCGGGCATCGGGACAAGTTTCGGGGTCACCGGTATTGTACCGGGACCACCGGAAGGGTCCCGGGGGTCCACCGGGTGGGGCCACCTGTCCCGGGGGGGCACATGGGCTGTAGGGGGTGCGCCTTGGCCTACATGGGCCAAGGGCACCAGCCCCAAGAGGCCCATGCGCCTAGGGTTTCAAGGAGGGAAGAGTCCCAAAAGGGGAAGGCACCCCTAGGTGCCTTGGGGAGGAGGGATTCCTCCCCTTGGCCGCACCCCCCTAGGAGATTAGATATCCTAGGGCCGGCGCCCCCCCCCTTGGCCCTCCTATATATAGTGGGGAGATGGAGGACTTCTTACCTTTGCCTTTGGTGCCTCCCTCTCCCTCTCCAACACATCCTCCTCCTCCATAGTGCTTGGCGAAGCCCTGCCGGAGTACTGCAGCTCCATCACCACCACGCCGTCGTGCTGCTGCTGGAGCCATCTTCCTCAACCTCTCCTTCCCCCTTGCTGGATCAAGAAGGAGGAGACGTTATGCTGACCGTATGTGTTGAATGCGGAGGTGCCGTCCGTTCGGCGCTAGGATCTCCGGTGATTTGGATCACATCGAGTATGACTTCCTCATCCCCGTTCTTTGAACGCTTCCGCGCGTGATCTACAAAGGTATGTAGATGCAATCCAATCACTCGTTGCTAGATGAACTCCTAGATGGATCTTGGTGAAACCGTAGGAAATTTTTTGTTTTCTGCAACGTTCCCCAACAGGAACATCTTCCTAAGCATATTGTTTTTATCTGAAAAATTCTGAGATTTTTAGTAACTTTAAACAAAAGTGAACCAACTTCAATAAAACTGATAGCAACTACTCCTACAAGTGCCTAGAGCCTATATCAAGCATTAGAACTACTTAGAACCATATAAATTTGACATGCAAGCTCAAGAACATGGTCACCTATGCAGCACAAATTTGCAAAGAATAAAGCACTAGAACAAAAACTAATTGGACCAATGGAGGAGTCACATACCAAGGAACAATCTCCCCAAGCAGTTTTGCGAGAGGTGCTTTGAGCAAAGAGATCGAAAATCACAGCAAAAGTGGCTGGAACTCGTGCTTGAGTTGGTTTTTCGGGTTTGTGTGAGACAGAGGAAGAAGATGGGTGCTGGGATAAGTGGTGGAGGGCCACCATGGGCTCACGAGGCAAGGGGCGTGCCCTATAGGGGGGCGCCCACCACCCTCGTGGCCAGGTGGTAGCTCCTCCCGCGGTAATTTTTGCACAGTAAATCCTCAAATATTCCCAAAAAATCATATTAAATTGGCATGGCATTCTGAGGACTTTTATTTTCGGTATATTTTTATATTGCACGGATAAGCCAAGAAACAGACCAAAAATACTATTTTTAATTTATTTAATATAAATGACAGAAAGTAAAAGTGGGGTACAGAAGTTTGTGCTTCTAGTTTCATCCATCTCATGCTCATCAAAAAGAATCCACTAACAAGGTTGATCAAGTCTTGTTAACAAACTCATTCCGATAATCATGAAACCGGAGAAATTTCGAATAACACTAAGTTACCTCAACGGGGATATGCACATCCCCAATAATAAGAATATCATATTTCTTCTTGACAGTTGGTAGAGGAAATTCAAAACCTCCAAATATAATCGATGGAATTTTTCCAATAGAGTTGATACTATGAACTTGAGGTTGTTTCCTTGGAAAGTGTACCGTATGCTCATTACCATTAACATGAAAAGTGATATTGCCTTTGTTGCAATCAATAACAGCCCCTGCAGTATTAAGAAAAGGTCTTCCAAGAATAATAGACATACTATCATCCTCGGGAATATTAAGAATAACAAAGTCCGTTAAAATAGTAACGTTTGCAACCACAACAGGCACATCCTCACAGATACCGACAGGTATAGCAGTTGATTTATCAGCCATTTGCAAAGATATTTCAGTAGGTGTCAGCTTATTCAAGTCAAGTCTACGATATAAAGAGAGAGGCATAACACTAGCACCGGCTCCAAGATCACATAAAGCAGTTTTAATATAATTTCTTTTAATGGATCAAGGTATAGTAGGTACTCCGGGGTCTCCAAGTTTCTTTGGTATTCCACCCTTAAAAGTATAATTAGCAAGCATGGTGGAAATTTCAGCTTCAGGTATCTTTCTTTTATTAGTAATGATATCCTTCATACATTTAGCATAAGGATTTGTTTTGAGCACATCAGTTAATCTCATACGCAAAAAGATAGGCCTAATCATTTCAGCAAAGCACTCAAAATCCTCATCATCCTTTTTCTTGGATGGTTTCGGAGGAAAAGGCATGGGTTTCTGAACCCAAGGTTCCCTTTCTTTACCATGTTTCCTAGCAACAAAGTCTCTTTTATCATAACGTTGATTCTTTGATTGTGGGTTATCAAGATCAATAGCAGGTTCAACTTCTACATCATTATCATTACTAGGTTGAGCATCATCATTAATATTTTCATTAGGTTCATGTTCATTACCAGATTGTGTTTCAGCATCAGACATAGAAATATCATTTGGATTATCAGGTGGTTCAGCAATAGGTTCACTAGAAGTTTGCACAGTTCTATCATTTTTCTTATTCTTCTTTTTAGAAGAACTAGGAACATCAATATTATTTCTTTGAGAATCTTGCTCGGTTCTCTTAGGGTGGCCTTCAGGATACAAAGGTTCCTGAGTCATTCTACCAGTTCTAGTAGCCACTCTAATAGCATAATCATTTTTCTTACTATTCATTTCATCAAGCACTTCTTTTTGAGCCTTAAGTACTTGTTCTACTTGAGTGGTAACCATAGAAGCATGTTTGCTAACAAGTTTAAGTTCACCTTTAATATCAGCCATATAATCACCCTGAAGGAAATATGCCCTAGAGGCAATAATAAAGTTATTGTTTATTTCCTTATTTCATGATAAATGTTTATTATTCATGCTAGAATTGTATTAACCGGAAACATAATACATGTGTGAATACATAGACAAACAGAGTGTCACTAGTATGCCTCTACTTGACTAGCTCGTTAAGGATCACATCATTAGATGAATGATCTGATTGACATGACCCATTCCATTAGCTTAGCACCCGATCGTTTAGTATGTTGCTATTGCTTTCTTCATGACTTATACATGTTCATATGACTATGAGATTATGCAGCTCCCGTTTGCCGGAGGAACACTTTGTGTGCTACCAAACGTCACAACGTAACTGGGTGATTATAAAGGAGCTCTACAGGTGTCTCCAAAGGTACATGTTGGGTTGGCGTATTTCGATATTAGGATTTGTCACTCCGATTGTCGGAGAGGTATCTCTGGGCCCTCTCGGTAATGCACATCACTTAAGCCTTGCAAGCATTGCAGCTAATGAGTTAGTTGCGAGATGATGTATTACGGAATGAGTAAAGAGACTTGCCGGTAACGAGATTGAACTAGGTATTGGAATACCGACGATCGAATCTCGGGCAAGTAACATACCGTGACAAAGGGAACAACGTATGTTGTTATGCGGTCTGACCGATAAAGATCTTCGTAGAATATGTAGGAGCCAATATGAGCATCCAGGTTCCGCTATTGGTTATTGACCGAAGACATGTCTCGGTCATGTCTACATTGTTCTCGAACCCGTAGGGTCCGCATGCTTAAGGTTACGATGACAGTTATATTATGAGTTTATGCATTTTGATGTACCGAAGTTTGTTCGGAGTCCCGGATGTGATCACAGACATGACGAGGAGTCTCGAAATGGTCGAGACATAAAGATTGATATATTCGAAGCCTATATTTGGTTATCGGAAGTGTTCCGGGTGAAATCGGGATTTTACCGGAGTACCGGGAGGTTACCGGAACCCTATTCCAACAAGGATTGGAGGAGAAGTCCTACTCCCGGAGGGAGTAGGACTCCTCTGGGCGCGCCCTATGTGGCCGGCCGGCCTCCCCCTCTTGGTCCTATATATACGGAGGCAGGGGCACCCCAGAGGGACACAAGTTGATCCACGTGATCTTATTCTTAGCCGTGTGCGGCGCCCCCAGCCACCATAGTCCTCGATAATATTGTAGCGGTGCTTAGGCGAAGCCCTGCGGCAGTAGTACATCAAGATCGTCACCACGCCGTCATGCTGACGGAACTCTTCCCCGACACTTTGCTGGGTCGGAGTCCGGGGATCGTCATCGAGCTGAACGTGTGCTAAAACTCGGAGGTGTCGTAGTTTCGGTGCTTGATCGGTCGGGCCGTGAAGACGTACGACTACATCAACCAAACGCTTCCGTTGTCGGTCTACAAGGGTACGTAGATCACACTCTCCCCTCTCGTTGCTATGCACCACCATGATCTTGCGTGTGCGTAGGAAATTTTTGAAATTACTACGTTCCCCAACAGTGGCATCCGAGCCTAGGTTTTATATGTTGATGTTATTTGCACGAGTAGAACACAAGTGAGTTGTGGGCGATATAAGTCATACTGCTTACCAGCATGTCATACTTTGGTTCGGCGGTATTGTTGGACGAAGCGGCCCGAACCGACATTACGCGTACGCTTACGCGAGACCGGTTCTCCCGGCGTGCTTTGCACATAGGTGGCTTGCGGGTGACAGTTTCTCCAACTTTAGTTGAACCGAGTGTGGCTACGCCCGTTCCTTGCGAAGGTTAAAACAGCACCAACTTGACAAACTATTGTTGTGGTTTTGATGCGTAGGTAAGATTGATTCTTGCTTAAGCCCGTAGCAGCCACGTAAAACTTGCAACAACAAAGTAGAGGACGTCTAACTTGTTTTTGCAGGGCATGTTGTGATGTGATATGGTCAAGACATGATGCTAAATTTTATTGTATGAGATGATCATGTTTTGTAACCGAGTTATCGGCAACTGGCAGGAGCCATATGGTTATCGCTTTATTGTATGCAATGCAATCGCGCTATAATGCTTTACTTTATCACTAAGCGGTAGCGATAGTCGTGGAAGCATAAGATTGGCGAGACGACAACGATGCTACGATGGAGATCAAGGTGTCGCGCCGGTGACGATGGTGATCACGACGGTGCTTTGGAGATGGAGATCACAAGCACAAGATGATGGCCATATCATATCACTTATATTGATTGCATGTGATGTTTATCTTTTATGCATCTTATCTTGCTTTGATCGACGGTAGCATTATAAGATGATCTCTCACTAATTATCAAGAAGTGTTCTCCCTGAGTATGCACCGTTGCGAAAGTTCTTCGTGCTGAGACACCACGTGATGATCGGGTGTGATAGGCTCTACGTTCAAATACAACAGGTGCAAAACAGTTGCACACGCGGAATACTCAGGTTATACTTGATGAGCCAAGCATATACAGATATGACCTTGGAACACGGAGACCGAAAGGTCGAGCGTGAATCATATAGTAGATATAATCAACATAGTGATGTTCACCAATGAAACTACTCCATCTCACGTGATGATCGGACATGGTTTAGTTGATTTGGATCACGTGATCACTTAGAGGATTAGAGGGATATCTATCTAAGTGGGAGTTCTTAAGTAATATGATTAATTGAACTTTAATTTATCATGAACTTAGTCCTGGTAGTATTAGCATATCTATGTTGTAGATCAATACCTCGCGTTGTTGCTTTCATATGTTTATTTTGATATGTTCCTAGAGAAAATTGTGTTGAAAGATGTTAGTAGCAATGATGCGGATTGGATCCGTGATCTGAGGTTTATCCTCATTGCTGCATAGAAGAATTATGTCCTTGATGCACCGCTAGGTGACAGACCTATTGCAGGAGCAGATGCAGACATTATGAACGTTTGGCTAGCTCAATATGATGACTGCTTGATAGTTTAGTGCACCATGCTTAACGGCTTAGAATCGGGACTTCAAAGACGTTTTGAACGTCATGGACCATATGAGATGTTCCAGGAGTTGAAGTTAATATTTCAAGCAAATACCCGAGTTGAGAGATATGAAGTCTCCAACAAGTTCTATAGCCAAAAGATGGAGGAGAATCGCTCAACTAGTGAGCATGTGCTCAGATTGTCTGGGTACTACAATCACTTGAATCAAGTGGGAGTTAATCTTCCAGATAAGATAGTGATTGACAGAATTCTCTAGTCACCATCACCAAGTTAGTAGAACTTCGTGATGAACTACAGTATGCAAGGGATGACGAAAACGAATCCTGAGTTTTTCATGATGATGAAATCGATGAAGGTAGAAATCAAGAAAGAGCATCAAGTGTTGATGGTAGACAAGACCACTAGTTTCAATAAAAGGGCAAAGGGAAGAAGGGGAACTTCAAGAAGAACGGCAAGCAAGTTGCTGCTCAAGTGAAGAAGCCCAAGTCTAGTCCTAAGCCTGAGACTAAGTGCTTCTACTGCAAAGGGACTGGTCACTGGAAGCGGAACTGACCCAAGTATTTGGCGGATAAGAAGGATGGCAAAGTGAACAAAATTATATTTGATATACATGTTATTGATGTGTACTTTACTAGTGTTTATAGCAACCCCTCAGTATTTGATACTAGTTCAGTTGCTAAGATTAGTAACTCAAAACGGGAGTTGCAGAATAAAGACTAGTTGAGGGTGAAGTGACGATGTGTGTTGGAAGTGGTTCCAAGATTGATATGATCATCATCGCACACTCCCTATAATTTCGGGATTAGTGTTGAACCTAAATAAGTGTTATTTAGTGTTTGCGTTGAGCATGAATATGATTTGATCATGTTTATTGTAATACGGTTATTCATTTAAGTAAGAGAATAAATTGTTGTTCTGTTTACATGAATAAAACCTTATATGGTTACACACCCAATGAAAATAGTTCGTTGGATCTCGATCGTAGTGATACACATAATCATAATATTGAAACCAAAAGATGCAAAGTTAATAATGATAGTGCAACTTATTTGTGGCACTGCCGTTTAGGTCATATTGGTGTAAAGCGCATGAAGAAACTCCATGCTGATGGGATTTTGGAATCACTTGATTATGAATCACTTGATGATTGCGAACCATGCCTCATGGGCAAGATGACTAAGACTCCGTTCTCCGGAGCGAGCAACTGACTTATTGGAAATAATACATACTGATGTATGCGGTCCGATGAGTGTTAAGGCTCATGGCAAGTATCGTTATTTTCTGAACTTCACAGATGATTTGAGCAGATATGAGTATATCTACTTTATGAAACAAAGGTCTGAAACATTTGAAAAGTTCAAAGAATTTCAGAGTGAAGTGGAAAATCATCGTAACAAAAATGAAAATTTTCTACGATATGATCGCAGAAGTAAAATATTTGAGTTACGAGTTTGGTCTTCAATTAAAAGAATGTGGAATAGTTTCACAAACTCATGCCACCTGGAACACCACAGCATAATGGTGTGTCCGAATATCATAACCGTACTTTATTAGATATGGTGCGATCTATGATGTCTCTTACCGATCTACCACTATCGTTTTGGGGTTATGCATTAGAGACAGCTGCATTCACGTTAAATAGGGCACCATCTAAGTCCGTTGAGACGACACAATCTGAACTGTGGTTTGGCAAGAAACCAAAGTTGTCGTTTTTAAAGTTTGGGGTTGTGATGCTTATATGAAAAAGTTTCATCCTAATAAGCTCAAACCCAAATTGGAGAAATATGTCTTCATAGGATACCCAAAGGAGACTGTTGGGTACACCTTCTATCACAAATCCGAAGGCAAGACTTTTGTTGCTAAATTCGGAGTTTTTCTAGAGAAGGAGTTTCTCTGGAAAGAAGTGAGTGGGAGGAAAGTAGAACTTGATGAGGTAACTGTACCTGCTCCCTTATTGGAAAGTAGTTCATCACAGAAATCTGTTCCTGTGACTACTACACCAATTAGTGAGGAAGCTAATGATGATGATCATGTAACTTCAGATCAAGTTACTACCAAATCTCGTAGGTAAACCAGAGTAAGATCCGCACCAGAGTGGTACGGTAATCCTGTTCTGGAAGTCATGTTACTAGACCATGACGAACTTGCGAACTATGAGGAAGCGATGATGAGCCCAGATTCCGTGAAATGGTTTGAGGCCATGAAATCTGAGATATGATCCATGTATGAGAACAAAGTATGGACTTTGGTTGACTTGCCCACTGCGAGAATAAATGGATCTTCAAGAGGAAGACGGACGCTGATAGTAGTGTTACTATCTACAAAGCTAGAATTGTCGCAAAAGGTTTTCGACAAGTTCAAGGTGTTGACTACGATGAGATTTTCTCACTCGTATCTATGCTTAAGTCTGTCCGAATCATGTTAGCAATTGCCGCATTTTATGAAATCTGGCAAATGGATAAACAAAACTGCATTCCTTAATGGATTTACTAAAGAAGAGTTGTATACGATGCAACTAGAAGGTTTTGTCGATCCTAAAGGTGTTAACTAAATATGCAAGCTCCAGCGATCCATCTATGGACTGGTGCAAGAATCTCGGAGTTGGAATATACGCTTTGATAAGTTGATCAAAGCATATAGTTTTATACAGACTTGCGGTGAAGCCTGTATTTACAAGCAAGTGAGTGGGAGCACTACATCATTTCTGATAAGTATATGTGTATGACATATTGTTGATCGGAAATAATGTAGAATTATTCTGCAAAGCATAAAGGAGTGTTTGAAAGGAGTTTTTCAAAGAAAGACTTCGGTAAAGCTGCTTACATATTGAGCTTCAAGATCTATAGAGATAGATCAAGACGCTTGATAAGTTTGTTCAATGAGTACATACCTTGACAAGATTTTGATGTAGTTCAAAATGGAGTAGTCAAAGAAAGAGTTCTTGCCTGTACTACAAGGTGTGAATTTGAGTAAGACTCAAAGCCCGACCACGGCAGAAGATAGAAAGAGAATGAAAGTCATACCCTATGCCTTGGCCATAGGTTCTATAAAGTATGTCATGCTGTGTACCAGATCTATTGTATACCCTGCACTGATTTGGCAAGGGAGTACAATAGTGATCTAGGAGTAGATCACTGGACAGCGGTCAGAATTATCCTTAGTGAAATAAGGATATGTTTCTCGATTATGGACGTGACAAAAAGGATCGTCGTAAAGGGTTACGTCGATGCAAGTTTTTGACACTGATCCAGATGATTCTAAATCTCAATCTGGATACATATTGAAAGTGGGAGCAATTAGCTAGAGTAGCTCCGTGCAGAGCATTGTAGACATAGAATTTTGCAAAATACATACGGATCTGAATATGGCAGGCCCGTTGACTAAATTTCTCTCACAAGCAAAACATGATCACTCTTTGGGTGTTAATCACATAGCGATGTGAACTAGATTATTGAATCTAGTAAACCCTTTGGGTGTTAGTCACATGGAGATGTGAACCAATCACATAAAGATGTGAACTATTGGTGTTAATCACATAGCGATGTGAAGTAGATTATTGACTCTAGTGCAAGTGGGAGACTGAAGGAAATATGCCCTAGAGGCAATAATAAAGTTATTGTTTATTTCCTTATTTCATGATAAATGTTTATTATTCATGCTAGAATTGTATTAACCGGAAACATAATACATGTGTGAATACATAGACAAACAGAGTGTCACTAGTATGCCTCTACTTGACTAGCTCGTTAATCAAAGATGGTTATGTTTCCTAACCATGGACAAAGAGTTGTTATTTGATTAACGGGATCACATCATTAGATGAATGATCTAATTGACATGACCCATTCCATTAGCTTAGCACCCCGATCGTTTAGTATGTTGCTATTGCTTCCTTCATGACTTATACATGTTCCTATGACTATGAGATTATGCAACTCTCGTTTGCCGGAGGAACACTTTGTGTGCTACCAAACGTCACAACGTAACTGGGTGATTATAAAGGAGCTCTACAGGTGTCTCCAAAGGTACATGTTGGGTTGGCGTATTTCGAGATTAGGATTTGTCACTCCGATTGTCGGAGAGGTATCTCTGGGCCCTCTCGGTAATGCACATCACTTAAGCCTTGCAAGCATTGCAGCTAATGAGTTAGTTGCGAGATGATGTATTGCGGAACGAGTAAAGAGACTTGCCGGTAACGAGATTGAACTAGGTATTGGAATACCGACGATCGAATCTCGGGCAAGTAACATACCGATGACAAAGGGAACAACGTATGTTGTTATGCGGTCTGACCGATAAAGATCTTCGTAGAATATGTAGGAGCCAATATGAGCATCCAGGTTCCGCTATTGGTTATTGACCGGAGACATGTCTCGGTCATGTCTACATTGTTCTCGAACCCGTAGGGTCCGCACGCTTAAGGTTACGATGACAGTTATATTATGAGTTTATGCATTTTGATGTACCGATGTTTGTTCGGAGTCCCAGATGTGATCACGGACATGAGGAGGAGTCTCTAAATGGTCGAGACATAAAGATTGATATATTGGAAGCCTATATTTGGATATCGGAAGTGTTCCGGGTGAAATCGGGATTTTACCGGAGTACCGGGAGGTTATCGGAACCCCCCGGGAGGTACATGGGCCTTAATGGGCCTTAGTGGAAGAAGAGGAGAGGCGGCCAGGGCTGGGCCGCGCGCCCCTCCCCCCTAGTCCGAATAGGACAAGGAGAGAGGGGGTCGGCGCCCACTTCCTTCTCTCTCTCTCTTTTCCCACCTCGCGAGTCCTATTCTAACAAGGATTGGAGGAGAAGTCCTACTCCCGGAGGGAGTAGGACTCCTTCGGGCGCGCCCTATGTGGCCGGCCGGCCTCCCCCTCTTGGTCCTATATATACGGAGGCAGGGGCACCCCAGAGGGACACAAGTTGATCCACGTGATCTTATTCTTAGCCGTGTGCGGCGCCCCCAGCCACCATAGTCCTCAATAATATTGTAGCGGTGCTTAGGCGAAGCCCTGCGGCAATAGTACATCAAGATCATCACCACGCCGTCGTGCTGACAGAACTCTTCCCCGACACTTTGCTGGGTCGGAGTCCGGGGATAGTCATCGAGCTGAACGTGTGCTAAAACTTGGAGGTGCCGTAGTTTCGGTGCTTGATCGGTCGGGCCGTGAAGACGTACGACTACATCAACCAAACGCTTCCGTTGTCGGTCTACAAGGGTACGTAGATCACACTCTCCCCTCTCGTTGCTATGCATCACCATGATCTTGCGTGTGCGTAGGAAATTTTTGAAATTACTACGTTCCCCAACACACCCAAGCGTCTAATCATATAAGCATTTTCTTTTAATTATCTACCAAAATAAGCATTGAAGTCATCTTGCTTAAACATAAAGTTATCAAACTCATCCAAGCACTGACTAGCAATTTTAGTAGGAGGGACTTCAGCTTCATCATATCTATAGAGAGAATTTACCTTTACTACCTATGTCGGGATATCAGGATCAGGAGGTTCTTCAGTAAATAAAGAATTAAGATCATATGTTTGTTCAACAGGCGGTGAATTAAGACCATGTATTTCTTCAATAGGAGGTAAATTCTTAATGTCTTCAGCTTTAGCACCTTTTTCTTTCATAGATTTCTTTGCCTCTTGCATATCTTCGGGACTGAGAAATAAAACACCTCTCTTCTTCGGAGTTGGTTTAAGAATAGGCTTAGTAATTGGAGCAGTAGTTGGCTTAGGAGCTGGCTCAGGAGGTGCCCAATTATTTTCATTTGTCAACATATTATTTAATAGAATTTCAGATCCATCTGGTGTTCTTTCCCTGAAAAGAGAGCCAGCACAACTATCTAGGTAATCTCTGGAAGCATCGGTTAGTCCATTATAAAAGATATCAAGTATTTCGGGTTTCTTAAGAGGATGATCAAGCAAGGCATTAAGTAACTTGAGAAGCCTCCCCCAAGCTTGTGGGAGACTCTCTTCTTTAATTTGCACGAAGTTGTATATTTCCCTCAAAGGGGCCTGTTTCTTATGAGCAGGGAAATATTTAGCAGAGAAGTAATAAATCATATCCTGGGGACTAGGCACACAACCAGGATCAAGAGAATTAAACCATATCTTAGCATCACCCTTTAATGAGAACGGAAATATTTTGAGTATATAAAAGTAACGCGATCTCTCATCATTAGTGAATAGGGCAGCTATATCATTTAACTTAGTAAGATGTGCCACAACAGTTTCAGATTCATAGCCGTAAAACGGATCAGATTCGACCAAAGTAATTATATCAGGATCAACAGAGAATTCATAATCCTTATCAGGAACACAAATAGGTGAAGTAGCAAAAGCAGGGTCGGGTTTCATTTTATCTCTAAGTGATTCTTTGTTCCATCTAATTAATAACCTCTTAAGCTCGTATCTATCTTTGCAAGCTAAAATAGCGGCAGAAGATTCCATATCAAAAAGATAACCCTCAGGAATAACAGGCATATTTTCATCATCACTATCATCATCGTATTCAGATTCAATAATTTCTTTTTCTCTAGCCCTAGCAATTTGTTCATCAAGAAATTCTCCAAGGGGCACAGTAGTATTCTCCAAGGGGCACAGTAGTATCAGGCATGGAAGCAGTTTCATCATAAGTATCATGCATAGCAGAAGTGGCATCATCAATAACATGTGACATATCAGAATGAATAGCAGAAGCAGGTGTAGGTGCCGCAAACTTACTCATAACAGAAGGTGAATCAAGTGCAGAGCTAGATGGCAGTTCCTTACCTCCCCTCGTAGTTGAGGGATAGATCTTGGTTTTTGGATCTCTCAAGTTCTTCATAGTGTCCAACAGATATAAATCCCAAGTGACTCAAAGAATAGAGCTATGCTCCCCGGCAACGGCGCCAGAAATTTGTCTTGATAGCCCACAACTATAGGGGATCGCAACAACTTTCGAGGGTAGAGTATTCAACCCAAATTTATTGATTCGACACAAGGGGAGCCAAAGAATATTCTCAAGTATTAGCAGCTGAGTTGTCAATTCAACCACACCTGGAAACTTAGTATCTGCAGCAAAGTGTTTAGTAGCAAAGTAATATGACAGTGGTGGTAGCGGCAACAAAAGTAAAAACAGCAAAAGTAATGTTTTTGGTATTTTGTAGTGATTGTAACAGTAGCAGCGGTAAAGTAAATAAGCGTAAACCAGTATATGGAAAACTCGTAGGCACCGTATCAGTGATGGATAATTATGCCGGATGCGGTTCATCATGTAACAGTCATAACATAGGGTGACACAGAACTAGCTCCAATTCATCAATGTAATGTAGGCATGTATTCCGTATATAGTCATACGTGCTTATGGAAAAGAACTTGCATGACATCTTTTGTCCTACCCTCCCATGGCAGCGGGGTCCTATTGGAAACTAAGGGATATTAAGGCCTCCTTTTAATAGAGAACCGGAACAAAGCATTAGCACATAGTGAATACATGAACTCCTCAAACTATGGTCATCACCGGGAGTGGTCCCGATTATTGTCACTTCGGGGTTGCCAGATCATAACACATAGTAGGTGACTATAGACTTGCAAGATAGGATCAAGAACTCACATATATTCATGGAAACATAATAGGTTTAGATCTGAAATCATGGCACTCGGGCCCTAGTGACAAGCATTAAGCATAGCAAAGTCATAGCAACATCAATCTCAAAACATAATGGATACTAGGGATCAAACCCTAACAAAACTAACTCGATTACATGATAAATCTCATCCAACCCATCACCGTCCAGCAAGCCTACGATGGAATTACTCACGCACGGCGGTGAGCATCATGAAATTGGTGATGGAGGATGGTTGATGATGATGACGACGACGAATCCCCCTCTCCGAAGCCCCGAACGGACTCCAGATCAGCCCTCCCGAGAGGTTTTAGGGCTTGGCGGCGGCTCCGTATCGTAAAATGCGATGATTTCTTCTGTCTGATTTTTTCTCTCCGAAAGCAAATATATAGAGTTGGAGTTGGCGTCGGAGGGCATCCAGGGGGCCCACGAGGTAGGGGGCGCCCTAGGGGGGCGCCCCCCACCCTCGTGAGAAGGGTATGGGCCCCCTGGTCTTCATCTTTGGCGAGGATTTTTTATTGTTTTTTATAAGATGTTCCGTGGAGTTTCAGGTCATTCCGAGAATATTTGTTTTCTGCACATAAAACAACACCATGGCAATTCTGCTGAAAACAGCGTTAGTCCGGGTTAGTTCCATTCAAATCATATAAGTTAGAGTCCAAAACAAGGGCAAAAGTGTTTGGAAAAGTAGATACGACGAAAACATATCAGACAACATAGGAGACTCCCTATCATGAAGATCAAGGTGCTACTTTGAAGCACAAGTGTGGTAAAAGGATAGTAGCATTGCCCCTTCTCTCTTTTTCTCTCATTTTTTGGGGCCTTTTCTCTTTTTTATGGCCTCTTTTTTCTTTTGCTTTTTTTATTTTTCGTCTGGAGTCTCATCCCGACTTATGGGGGAATCATAGTCTCCATCATCCTTTCCTCACTTGGGACAATGCTCTAAAAATGATGATCATCACACTTTTATTTACTTACAACTCAAGAATTACAACTCGATACTTAGAACAAAATATGACTCTATATGAATGCCTCCGGCGGTGTACCGGGATATGCAATGATTCATGAGTGACATGTATGAAAGAATTATGAACAGTGGCTTTGCCACAAATACAATGTCAACTACATGATCATGCAAAGCAATATGACAATGATGGAGCATGTCATGATAAACGGAATGGTGGAAAGTTGCATGGCAATATATCTCGGAATGGCTATGGAAATGCCATGATAGGTAGGTATGGTGGCTGTTTTGAGGAAGGTATATGGTGGGTGTATGATACCGGTGAAAGGTGCGCGGTATTAGAGAGGCTAGCAATGGTGGAAGGGTGAGAGTGCGTATAATCCATGGACTCAACATTAGTCATAAAGAACTTACATACTTATTGCAAAAATCTATTAGTTATCGAAGCAAAGTACTACGCGCATGCTCCTAGGGGGATAGATTGGTAAGAAAAGACCATCGCTCGTCCCCGACCGCCACTCATAAGGAGGACAATCAATGAATACATCATGCTCCGACTTCCTAACATAACGGTTCACCATACGTGCATGCTACGGGAATCACAAACTTCAACACAAGCATTTCTCAAATTCAAAACTACTCAACTAGCACAACTTTAATATCACTACCTCCATATCTCAAAACAATTATCAAGTTTCAAACTTCTCATAGTATTCAACACACTCATAAGAAAATTTTATTTATCTAATCTTGTATGCCTAGCATATTAGGATTATTTAAGAAAATTACCATGCTATTTAAGACTCTCAAAATAATCTAAGTGAAGCATGAGAGATCAATAGTTTCTATAAAACAAATCCACCACCGTGCTCTAAAAGATATAAGTGAAGCACTAGAGCAAAAACTATATAACTCAAAAGATATAAGTGAAGCACATAGAATATTCTAATAATTTCTGAATCATGTGTGTCTCTCTCAAAAGGTGTGTACAGCAAAGATGATTGTGGTAAACTAAAAACTGAATCTCAAATAATACAAGACGCTCCAAGCAAAACACATATCATGTGGTAAATAAAAATATAGCTCCAAGTAAAGTTACCGATGGAAGTAGACGAAAGAGGGGATGCCTTCCGGGGCATCCCCAAGCTTTGGCTTTTAGGTGTCCTTAGATTATCTTGGGGGTGCCATGGGCATCCCCAAGCTTAGGATCTTGCCACTCCTTGTTCCATAATCCATCAAATCTTTACCCAAAACTTGAAAACTTCACAACACAAAACTTAAAGTAGAAAATCTCGTGAGCTCCGTTAGCGAAAGAAAACAAAAGACCACTTCAAGGTACTGTAGTGAACTCATTATTTATTTATATTGGTGTTAAACTTACTGTATTCCAACTTATATATGGTTTATAAACTATTTTACTAGCCATAGATTCATCAAAATAAGCAAACAACACACGAAAAACAGAATCTATCAAAAACAGAACAGTTTGTAGTAATCTGTAGCTAGCGCAAGATCTGGAACCCCAAAAATTCTAAAATAAATTGTTGTACGTGAAATTTGTATCTAGGATAGCCTTCATCTCTTTGATAGATTCGTTTTGGTAAGAGAGCAAAAGAGATGTAGATTCAACTTTCTCATTCATGGGGTGCCCAAATATGGTTTTCATTTTCTCATAAGTGTCTACGGCATCCCCTTCAAGAAAACCTTCTTCAAATATAGAATCTAAGACATGCTTAAAAGAAGAAGGAAGGGCAATATAAAATCTTTTTAAGTAAATTTCAATTTGGTATTGAGGCACATAGCTAGCCATGATCCTTAATAGTCTATACCAAGCATCTTTCAAAGATTCATCAAGTAAATAACGAAAAATTCTGGAATCATCTTCATCGAAATTATTAAGATTCTCATCGATAACTCCGGTAGGTTTTTCCATAGTATCCTTATTTATGAGTTTAGCGAGAATAGACGGATTGTCCAAAGTGCTAAAACTCGGGAGAGAACCCCCCACCCTTTTTGACTCCGACATGGCGGAAGAAAGGTGAGCCGAAAAGAGAAGGAGGATAGAGAGAGAGAGAGCGAATAAAACGGCAAGGGTGAAGTGGGGGAGAGGAAAACGAAAGGCAAATGGCAAATAATGTAATGCGGGAGATAAGGGATTGTGATGGGTACTTGGTATGTTGACTTTTGCGTAGACCTGCCCGGCAACGGCGCCAGAAATCCTTCTTGCTACCTATTGAGCACTTGCGTTGGTTTTCCCTTGAAGAGGAAAGGGTGATGCAGCAGAGTAGCGTAAGTATTTCCCTCAGTTTTTGAGAACCAAGGTATCAATCCAGTAGGAGGCTACGCGCGAGTCCCTCGCACCTACACAAAACAAATAAATCCTCGCAACCAACGCGATAAGGGGTTGTCAATCCCTACACGGTCACTTACGAGAGTGAGATTTGATAGATATGATAAGATAATATTTTTGGTATTTTTATGATAAAGATGCAAAGTAAAATAAAAGGCAATGAAAATAACTAAGTATTGGAAGATTAATATGATGGAAGATAGACCCGGAGGCCATAGGTTTCACTAGTGGCTTCTCTCAAGAGCATAAGTATTCACGGTGGGTAAACAAATTACTGTTGAGCAATTGACATAATTGAGCATAGTTATGAGAATATCTAGGTATGATCATGTATATAGGCATCATGTCCGAAACAAGTAGACCGACTCCTGCCTGCATCTACTACTATTACTCCACACATCGACCGCTATCCAGCATGCATTTAGAGTATTAAGTTCAAGAGAACAGAGTAACGCTTTAAGCAAGATGACATGATGTAGAGGGATAAACTCATGCAATATGATATAAATCCCATCTTGTTATCCTCGATGCAACAATACAATACGTGCCTTGCTGCCCCTACTATGGGAAAGGACACCACAAGATTGAACCCAAAGCTAAGCACTTCTCCCATTGCAAGAAAGATCAATCTAGTAGGCCAAACCAAACTGATAATTCGAAGAGACTTGCAAAGATAACCAATCATACATAAAAGAATTCAGAGAAGATTCAAATATTGTTCATAGATAAACTTGATCATAAACCCACAATTCATCGGTCTCAACAAACACACCACAAAAGAAGATTACATCGAATAGATCTCGACAAGAGAGGGGGGGACTTTGTATTGAGATCCAAAAAGAGAGAAGAAGCCATCTAGCAAATAACTATGGACCCGAAGGTCTGAGGTAAACTATTCACACTTCATCGGAAGGGCTATGGTGTTGATGCAGAAGCCCTTCGTGATCGATGCCCCCTCCGGCGGAGCTCCAGAACAGGACCCAAGATGGGATCTCGTGGATACAGAAAGTTATGGCCGTGGAATTAGGGTTTTGGCTCCGTCTTTGATCGTTTGGGGGTACGTAGGTATATATAGGAGGAAGGAGTACGTCGGTGGAGCAACAGGGGGCCCACGAGGGTGGAGGGCGCGCCTGGGGGGTAGGCACGCCCCCCTACCTCGTGGCCTCCCTGTTGGTTGCTTGACGTAGGGTCCAACTCTCCTGGATCATGTTCGGTGAGAAAAACACATTCCCGAAGGTTTCATTCCGTTTGGACTCCGTTTGATATTCTTTTCTTGCGAAACCCTGAAATAGGCAAAAAACAGTAATTTTGAGCTGGGCCTCCGGTTAATAGGTTAGTTCCAAAAATAATATAAAAGTGAATAATAAAGCCCAATAATGTCCAAAACAGGAGATAATATAGCATGGAGCACTCAAAAATTATAGATACGTTGGAGACGTATCATCAATCCCTTCACGGTCACTCGCAAAAGTGAGATCTAATAGAGATAGTAAAGTAAATGTTTTTGGTATTTTTGTTGTATAGATTGGAAAGTAAAGATTGCAAAATAGTAAACGAGATGCGATGTAAATAAAAGCGATGCAACATAATAGGAAAGAGACACGGGGGCCATAGGTTTCACTAGTGGCTTCTCTCAAGATAGCATGTATTATGGTGGGTGAACAAATTACTGCCGAGCAATTGATAGAAAAGCGCATGGTTATGAAGATATCTAAGGCAATGATCAGGAACATAGGCATCACGTCCGTGTCAAGTAGACCGAAACGATTCTGTATATACTACTATTACTCCACACATCTGTTGGAAATATGCCCTAGAGGCAATAATAAAAGTATTATTATTATATTTCCTTGTTCATGATAATTGTCTTTATTCATGCTATAATTGTGTTATCCGGAAATCGTAATACATGTGTGAATAATAGACACCAACATGTCCCTAGTAAGCCTCTAGTTGACTAGCTCGTTGATCAACAGATAGTCATGGTTTCCTGACTATGGACATTGGATGTCATTGATAACGAGATCACATCATTAGGAGAATGATGTGATGGACAAGACCCAATCCTAAACATAGCACAAGATCGTATAGTTCGTTTTCTAGGGTTTTTCCAATGTCAAGTATCCTTTCCTTAGACCATGAGATCGTGTAACTCCCGGATACCGTAGGAGTGCTTTGGGTGTACCAAACGTCACAACATAACTGGGTGACTATAAAGGTATACTACGGGTATCTCTGAAAGTGTCTGTTGGGTTGACACGAATCAAGACTGGGATTTGTCACTCCGTATGACGGAGAGGTATCACTGGGCCCACTCGGTAATGCATCATCATTATGAGCTCAAAGTGACCAAGTGTCTGGTCACGGGATCATGCATTACGGCATGAGTAAAGTGACTTGCCGGTAACGAGATTGAACGAGGTATTGGGATACCGATGATCGGATCTCGGGCAAGTAACATACCGATTGACAAAGGGAATTGTATACGGGGTTGCTTGAATCCTCGACATCGTGGTTCATCCGATGAGATCATCGAGGAGCATGTGGGAACCAACATGGGTATCCAGATCCCGCTGTTGGTTATTGACCGGAGAGCGATCTCGGTCATGTCTACATGTCTCCCGAACCCGTAGGGTCTACACACTTAAGGTTCAGTGACGCTAGGGTTGTAGGGATATGTATATGCAGTAACCCAAATGTTGTTCGGAGTCCCGGATGAGATCCCGGACATCACGAGGAGTTCCGGAATAGTCCGGAGGTAAAGAATTATATATAGGAAGTGCTATTTCGGGCATCGGGACAAGTTTCGGGGTCACCGGTATTGTACCGGGACCACCGGAAGGGTCCCGGGGGTCCACCGGGTGGGGCCACCTGCCCCGGGGGGCCACATGGGCTGTAGGGGGTGCGCCTTGGCCTATATGGGCCAAGGGCACCAGCCCCAAGAGGCCCATGCGCCTAGGGTTCAAGAGGGGAAGAGTCCCGAAAGGGGAAGGCACCTCCTAGGTGCCTTGGGGAGGAGGGATTCCTCCCCTTGGCCGCACCCCCCTAGGAGATTGGATCTCCTAGGGCCGGCGCCCCCCCCCCTTGGACTCCCTATATATAGTGGGGGAAGGAGGGCCTCTCATAACACATCTTTGGTGCCTCCCTCTCCCTCTCCAACACATCCTCCTCCTCCATAGTGCTTGGCGAAGCCCTGCCGGAGTACTGCAGCTCCACCACCACCACGCTGTCGTGCTGCTGCTGGATCCATCTTCCTCAACCTCTCCTTTCCCCTTGCTGGATCAATAAGAAGGAGACGTTACGCTGACCGTACGTGTGTTGAACGCGGAGGTGCCGTCCGTTCGGCGCTAGGATCTTCGGTGATTTGGATCACGTCGAGTACGCCTTCCTCATCCCCGTTCTTTGAACGCTTCCGCGCGTGATCTACAAAGGTATGTAGATGCAATCCAATCACTTGTTGCTAGATGAACTCATAGATGGATCTTGGTGAAACCGTAGGAAAATTTTTGTTTTCTGCAACATAACCCAACAGTGGCATCATGAGCTAGGTCTATGCGTAGTTCTCTTGCACGAGTAGAACACAATTTGTTGTGGGCGTTGATGTTGTCAACTTTCTTGCTACTACTAGTATTATCTTGCTTCAACGGTATTGTGGGATGAAGCGGCCCGGACCAACCTTACACGTACGCTTACGTGAGACCGGTTCCACCGACTAACATGCACAAGTTGCATAAGGTGGCTGGCGGGTGTCTGTCTCTCCTACTTTAGTTGGAGCGGATTTGATGAAAAGGGTCCTTATGAAGGGTAAATAGAAGTTGACAAATCACGTTGCGGCTTTCACGTAGGTAAGAAAACGTTCTTGCTAGAACCCTGTTTCAGCCACGTAAAACTTGCAACAACAATTAGAGGACGTCTAACTTGTTTTTGCAGCAAGTGCTTTGTGATATGATATGGCCAAAGTTGTGATGAATGATGAATGATATATATGTGATGTATGAGATGTTCATGCTATTGTAATAGAAATCACGACTTGCATGTCGATGAGTATGACAACCGGCAGGAGCCATAGGAGTTGTCTTTATTTTTTGTATGACCTGCGTGTCATTGAGAAACGCCATGTAAATTACTCTACTTTATTGCTAAACGCGTTAGCCATAGTAGTAGGAGTAATAGTTGGCGAGCAACTTCATGGAGACACAATGATGGAGATCATGGTGTCATGCCGGTGACAAGATGATTATGGAGCCCCAAGATGGAGATCAAAGGAGCTATGTGATATTGGCCATATCATGTCACTATTATTATTTGATTGCATGTGATGTTTATCATGTTTTTGCATCTTGTTTGCTTAGAACGACGGTAGTAAATAAGATGATCCCTCATAATAATTTCAAGAAAGTGTTCCCCCTAACTGTGCACCGTTGCGACAGTTCGTTGTTTCGAAGCACCACGTGATGATCGAGTGTGATAGATTCTAACGTTCACATACAACGGGTGTAAGACAGATTTACACATGCAAAACACTTAGGTTGACTTGACGAGCCTAGCATGTACAGACATGGCCTCGGAACACAGAAGACCGAAAGGTCGAGCATGAGTCGTATAGAAGATACGATCAACATGAAGATGTTCACCGACGTTGACTAGTCCGTCTCATGTGATGATCGGACACGGCCTAGTTAACTCGGATCATGTTATACTTAGATTACAGTAGGGATGTCTATCTAAGTGGGAGTTCATTGAATAATTTGATTAGATGAACTTAATTATCATGAACTTAGTCTAAAATCTTTACAATATGTCTTGTAGATCAAATGGCCAACGTAGTCCTTAACTTCAACGCGTTCCTAGAGAAAACCAAGCTGAAAGACGATGGCAGCAACTACACGGACTGGGTCCGGAACCTGAGGATCATCCTCATAGATGCCAAGAAAGATTATGTCCTACAAGCACCGCTGGGTGACGCACCTGTTCTCCCTGCAGAACAAGACGTTATGAACGCTTGGCAGGCACGTACTGATGACTACTCCCTCGTTCAGTGCGGCATGCTTTACAGCTTAGAGCCGGGGCTCCAAAAGCGTTTTGAGAGACACGGAGCATATGAGATGTTCGAAGAGCTGAAAATGGTTTTCCAAGCTCATGCCCGGGTCGAGAGATATGAAGTCTCCGACAAATTCTTCAGCTGTAAGATGGAGGAAAATAGTTCTGTCAGTGAGCACATACTCACAATGTCTGGGTTACATAACCGCTTGACTCAGCTGGGAGTTAATCTCCCGGATGACGCGGTCATTGACAGAATCCTTCAGTCGCTTCCACCGAGCTACAAGAGCTTTGTGATGAACTTCAATATGCAGGGGATGGAAAAGACCATTCTTGAAGTATTTGCAATGCTGAAATCAGCAGAGGTAGAAGTCAAAAAGGAACATCAAGTGTTGATGGTGAATAAAACCACTAAGTTCAAGAAGGGCAAGGGTAAGAAAGCCTTCAAGAAGGACGGCAAGGGAGTTGCCGCGCCCGGCAAGCAAGCTGCCG
This sequence comes from Triticum urartu, assembly GCF_056163025.1. Taxonomy (NCBI): domain Eukaryota; kingdom Viridiplantae; phylum Streptophyta; class Magnoliopsida; order Poales; family Poaceae; genus Triticum; species Triticum urartu. Next base: position 672,739,228 of record NC_141877.1, read on the forward strand.
GGAAGAAGCCAAAGAATGGACCCAAGCCCGAGACTGAGTGCTTTTATTGCAAGGAAAGTGGTCACTGGAAGCGGAACTGCCCCAAATACTTAGCGGACAAGAAGGCCGGCAAAACGAAAGGTATATGTGATATACATGTAATTGATGTGTACCTTACCAGTACTCGTAGTAGCTCCTGGGTATTTGATACCGGTGCAGTTGCTCACATTTGTAACTCAAAGCAGGAGCTGCGGAATAAGCAGAGACTGGCGAAGGACGAGGTGACGATGCGCGTCGGGAATGGTTCCAAGGTCGATGTGATCCCCGTCGGCACGCTACCTCTACATTTACCTACGGGGTTAGTTTTGAACCTCAATAATTGTTATTTAGTGCCAAGTTTGAGCATGAACATTGTATCAGGATCTCGTTTAATACGAGATGGCTACTCATTTAAATCCGAGAATAATGGTTGTTCTATTTATATGAGAGATATGTTTTATGGTCATGCTCCGATGGTGAATGGTTTATTCTTAATGAATCTCGAGCGTAATGCTACACATATTCATAGTGTGAGTACCAAAAGATGTAAGGTTGATAATGATAGTCCCACATACTTGTGGCACTGCCGCCTTGGTCACATAGGTGTCAAACGCACGAAGAAGCTCCATGCTGATGGACTTTTAGAGTCTCTTGATTACGAATCATTTGACACGTGCGAACCATGCCTCATGGGTAAAATGACCAAGACTCCATTCTCAGGAACAATGGAGCGAGCAACTAACTTATTGGAAATCATACATACTGATGTGTGCGGTCCAATGAGTGTTGAGGCTCGCGGTGGCTATCGTTATGTTCTCACCCTCACTGATGACTTGAGTAGATATGGGTATGTCTACTTAATGAAACACAAGTCTGAGACCTTTGAAAAGTTCAAAGAATTTCAGAGTGAGGTTGAGAATCAACGTGACAGGAAAATCAAGTTCCTGCGATCAGATCGTGGAGGAGAATACTTGAGTCACAAGTTTGGCACACACTTAAGAAAATGTGGAATAGTTTCACAGCTCACGCCGCCTGGAACACCTCAGTGTAATGGTGTGTCCGAACGTCGTAATCGCACTCTATTAGATATGGTGCGATCTATGATGTCTCTTGCCGATTTACCGCTTTCTTTTTGGGGCTATGCTTTAGAGACTGCCGCATTCACTTTAAATAGGGCTCCGTCGAAATCCGTTGAGACGACACCGTTTGAATTATGGTTTGGGAAGAAACCTAAGCTGTCATTTCTAAAAATTTGGGGATGCGATGCTTATGTCAAGAAACTTCAACCTGAAAAGCTCGAACCCAAATCGGAAAAATGCGTCTTCATAGGATTCCCTAAAGAAACTATTGGGTATACCTTCTACCTCAGATCCGAAGGCAAGATTTTTGTTGCCAAGAATGGATCCTTTCTAGAGAAGGAGTTTCTCTCGAAAGAAGTAAGTGGGAGGAAAGTAGAACTTGATGAAGTATTACCTCTTGAACTGGAAAATGGCGCAACTCAAGAAAACGTTCCTGAGGTGCCTGCACCGACTAGAGAGGAAGTTAATGATGATGATCAAGATACTTCTGATCAAGCTCCTACTGAAATTCGAAGGTCCACAAGGACACGTTCCGCACCAGAGTGGTACGGCAACCCTGTCTTGGAAATCATGTTGTTAGACAACGGTGAACCTTCGAACTATGAAGAAGCGATGGCGGGCCCGGATTCCGACAAATGGCTAGAAGCCATGAAATCCGAGATAGGATCCATGTATGAAAACAAAGTATGGACTTTGACTGACTTGCCCGTAGAGCGGCGAGCCATAGAAAATAAATGGATCTTTAAGAAGAAGACAGACGCGGATGGTAATGTAACCATCTATAAAGCTCGCCTTGTCGCTAAGGGTTATCGACAAGTTCAAGGGGTTGACTACGATGGGACTTTCTCACCGGTAGCGAAGCTAAAGTCCGTCTGAATCATGTTAGCAATTGCCGCATTCTATGATTATGAGATATGGCAAATGGACGTCAAAACGGCATTCCTTAATGGTTTCCTTAAGGAAGAATTGTATATGATGCAACCGGAAGGTTTTGTCGATCCTAAGAATGCTGACAAGGTGTGCAAGCTCCAACGCTCGATTTATGGGCCGGTGCAAGCATCTCGGAGTTGGAACATTCACTTTGATGAGATGATCAAAGCGTTTGGGTTTACGCAGACTTATGGAGAAGCCTGTGTTTACAAGAAAGTGAGTGGGAGCTCTGTAGCATTTCTCATATTATATGTAGATGACATACTTTTGATGGGAAATGATATAGAAATCTTGGACAGCACTAAGGCCTACTTGAATAAGAGTTTTTCAACGAAGGACCTTGGAGAAGCTGCATATATATTAGGCATCAAGATCTATAGAGATAGATCAAGACACCTCATAGGTCTTTCACAAAGCACATACCTTGATAAGATATTGAAGAAGTTCAATATGGATCAGTCTAAGAAGGGGTTCTTGCCTGTGTTGCAAGGTGTGAAATTGAGCTCAGCTCAATGTCCGACCACGGCAGAAGATATAGAAGAGATGAGTGTCATCCCCTATGCCTCAGCCATAGGTTCTATTATGTATGCCATGTTGTGTACCAGACCTGATGTAAACCTTGCTGTAAGTTTGGTAGGAAGGTACCAAAGTAATCCCGGCAAGGAACACTGGACAGCGGTCAAGAATATCCTGAAGTACCTGAAAAGGACTAAGGAAATGTTTCTCGTATATGGAGGTGACGAAGAGCTCGTCGTAAAGGGTTACGTCGACGCTAGCTTCGACACAGATCTGGATGACTCTAAGTCACAAACCGGATACGTGTATATTTTGAATGGTGGGGCAGTAAGCTGGTGCAGTTGCAAGCAGAGCATCGTGGCGGGATCTACATGTGAAGCGGAGTACATGGCAGCCTCGGAGGTAGCGCATGAAGCAATTTGGGTGAAGGAGTTCATCACCGACCTAGGAGTCATACCCAATGCGTCGGGGCCGATCAAGCTCTTCTGTGACAACACTGGAGCTATTGCTCTTGCCAAGGAGCCCAGGTTTCACAAGAAGACAAGGCACATCAAGCGTCGCTTCAACTCCATTCGTGAAAATGTTCAAGATGGAGACATAGATATTTGTAAAGTACATACGGACCTGAATGTAGCAGATTCGTTGACTAAACCTCTCCCTAGAGCAAAACATGATCAACACCAGAATTCCATGGGTGTTCGATTCATCACAATGTAACTAGATTATTGACTCTAGTGCAAGTGGGAGACTGTTGGAAATATGCCCTAGAGGCAATAATAAAAGTATTATTATTATATTTCCTTGTTCATGATAATTGTCTTTATTCATGCTATAATTGTGTTATCCGGAAATCGTAATACATGTGTGAATAATAGACACCAACATGTCCCTAGTAAGCCTCTAGTTGACTAGCTCGTTGATCAACAGATAGTCATGGTTTCCTGACTATGTTCATTGGATGTCATTGATAACGAGATCACATCATTAGGAGAATGATGTGATGGACAAGACCCAATCCTAAACATAGCACAAGATCGTATAGTTCGTTTGCTAGGGTTTTTCCAATGTCAAGTATCCTTTCCTTAGACCATGAGATCGTGTAACTCCCGGATACCGTAGGAGTGCTTTGGGTGTACCAAACGTCACAACGTAACTGGGTGACTATAAAGGTATACTACGGGTATCTCTGAAAGTGTCTGTTGGGTTGACACGGATCAAGACTGGGATTTGTCACTCCGTATGACGGAGAGGTATCACTGGGCCCACTCGGTAATGCATCATCATTATGAGCTCAAAGTGACCAAGTGTCTGGTCACGGGATCATGCATTACGGCACGAGTAAAGTGACTTGCCGGTAACGAGATTGAACGAGGTATTGGGATACCGATGATCGGATCTCGGGCAAGTAACATACCGATTGACAAAGGGAATTGTATACGGGGTTGCTTGAATCCTCGACATCGTGGTTCATCCGATGAGATCATCGAGGAGCATGTGGGAGCCAACATGGGTATCCAGATCCCGCTATTGGTTATTGACCGGAGAGTCGTCTCGGTCATGTCTACATGTCTCCCGAACCCGTAGGGTCTACACACTTAAGGTTCGGTGATGCTAGGGTTGTAGGGATATGTATATGCAGTAACCCGAATGTTGTTCGGAGTCCCGGATGAGATCCCGGACGTCACGAGGAGTTCCGGAATAGTACGGAGGTAAAGAATTATATATAGGAAGTGCTATTTCGGGCATCGGGACAAGTTTCGGGGTCACCGGTATTGTACCGGGACCACCGGAAGGGTCCCGGGGGTCCACCGGGTGGGGCCACCTGCCCCGGGGGGCCACATGGGCTGTAGGGGGTGCGCCTTGGCCTATATGGGCCAAGGGCACCAGCCCCAAGAGGCCCATGCGCCTAGGGTTCAAGAGGGGAAGAGTCCCGAAAGGGGAAGGCACCTCCTAGGTGCCTTGGGGAGGAGGGATTCCTCCCCTTGGCCGCACCCCCCTAGGAGATTGGATCTCCTAGGGCCGGCGCCCCCCCCCCTTGGACTCCCTATATATAGTGGGGGAAGGAGGGCCTCTTATAACACATCTTTGGTGCCTCCCTCTCCCTTTCCAACACATCCTCCTCCTCCATAGTGCTTGGCGAAGCCCTGCCGGAGTACTGCAGCTCCACCACCACCACGCCGTCGTGCTGCTGCTGGAGCCATCTTCCTCAACCTCTCCTTTCCCCTTGCTGGATCAAGAAGAAGGAGATGCTACGCTGACCGTACGTGTGTTGAACGCGGAGGTGCCGTCCGTTTGGCGCTAGGATCTTCGGTGATTTGGATCACGTCGAGTACGCCTTCCTCATCCCCGTTCTTTGAATGCTTCCGCGCGTGATCTACAAAGGTATGTAGATGCAATCCAATCACTCGTTGCTAGATGAACTCATAGATGGATCTTGGTGAAACCGTAGGAAAATTTTTGTTTTCTGCAACATAACCCAACAACATCGACCGCTATCCAGCATGCATCTAGAGTATTAAGTTCATAAGAACGGAGTAACGCAATAAGCAAGATGACATGATGTAGAGGGATAAACTCAAGCAATATGATATAAACCCCATCTTTTTGTCCTCAATGGCAACAATACAATACATGCCTTGCTTCCCCTACTGACACTGGGAAAGGACACCGGAAGATTGAACCCAAAGCTAAGCACTTCTCCCATTGCAAGAAAGATCAATCTAGTAGGCCAAACTAAACCGATAATTCAAAGAGACTTGCAAAGATATCAAGTCATGCATATAAGAATTTAGAAAAGAACCAAATAATATTCATAGATAATCTTTTCATAAATCCACAATTCATCGGATCTCGGCAAACGCACCGCAAAAGAGTATTACATCGAATAGATCTCCAAGAACATCAAGGAGAACTTTGTATTGAGAATCAAAGAGAGAGAAGAAGCCATCTAGCTAATAACTATGGACCCGAAGGTCTGTGGTAAACTACTCACGCTTCATCGGAGAGGTAATGGTGTTGATGTAGAAGCCCTCCGTGATCGATTCCCCCTCCGGCAGACCGCCGGATAAGGCCCCAAGATGGGATCTCACGGGTACAGAAGGTTGCGGCGGTGGAAAAATGGTTTTGTGCCTCCCCCTGATGTTTCTAGGGTATAAGAGTATATATAGGCGAAAGAAGTACGTCGGTGGAGCTACGAGGGGCCCACAAGGGTGGGGGTGCGCCTACCCCCCTGGGCGCACCCTCCTGCCTCGTGGCCTCCTCGTGGAGTTCCGGACTTCGACTCCAAGTCTTCTAGATTGCTTTCGGTCTAAGAAAGATCCTCGCGAAGGTTTCATTCCGTTTGGACTCCGTTTGGTATTCCTTTTCTGCAAAACTCTAAAATAGGCAAAAAACAGAAACTGGCACTAGGCCTCCAGTTAATAGGTTAGTCCCAAAAATAATATAAAAGAGCATATTAAAGCCCATTAAACATCCAAAACAGATAATATAATAGCATGGAACAATCAAAAATTATAGATACGTTGGAGACGTATCAATGACCAAATGTTGTTTGGAGTCCCGGATGAGATCACTGACATGACGAGGAGTCTCGAAATGCTCGATAGGTAAAGATTGATATATAGGACGATGGTATTCGGACACCGGAAGTGTTTCAGAGGGTACCGGGTACTTATCGGGTCACTGGAAGGAGTTTCGGGCATCCTCGGCAAAGATATGGGCCTTATGAGCCAACTGAGGGAACACACCAGCCCACAAGGGGCTGGTGCACCCTCTATGGGGCCGTCCCTATGGGGAAGGAACGGAAAGTGTGGAGTCGGACTCCCACTTCCTTCCCTCTTCCCCCCTCTTTCCTTCCCCCCTTGTCCATACAAGGAAAGGGGCGCAGGAGGGCAGGAGCCCTAGGGCCGGCGGCCAGCCCCTAGGGGGGCGCCATGGCTGCCCTGGCAACCCCCCTCTCCCCTCCCACCTATATATACATGGGAAGGGGGTGCCACACAAGAACACAACATTGTCTTAGCCAGGTGTGGCGCCCCCGTCCATTGTTTACTCCCTCGGCCATATTTCGTAGTGCTTAGGCAAAGCCCTACGGAGATCACATCACCATCATCGTCACCACGCCGTCGTGCTGCCGGAACTCATCTACTACCTCACCGTCTTGCTGGATCAAGAAGGCGAAGGACGTCATCGAGCTGAACGTGTGCAAAACGCGAAGGTGACGCGCATTCGGTACTAGATCGGTTGGAGCGCGAAGAAAGTTCGACTACATCAACCGCGTTCTAAAACACTTTCGGTTGCGGTCTACGAGGGTACGTAGACACACTCTCCCCCTTCGTTGCTATGCATCTCCATGGATAGATCTTGCGTGTGCGTAGAATTTTTTTTGTTTTCCATGCAACGTTTCCCAACAGTGGCATCCGAGCCAGATCTATGCATAGATGATATGCACGAGTAGAACACAAAGAGTTGTGGGCGATGATAGTCATACTGCTTACCACCAACGTCTTATTTTGATTCGGCGGTACTGTGGGATGAAGCGGCCCGGACCAACCTTACATGTCCACGCACATGAGACCGGTTCCACCGACAAACATGCAACTAGTTTTGCATAAAGGTGACTGGTGGGTGTCTGTTTCTCCTACTTTAGTTGAATCAAATTTGACTACGGCCGGTCCTTGAAGAAGGTTAAAACAGCAAACTTGATGAAACACCATTGTGGTTGTTTGCGTAGGTAAGAACGGTTTTTGCTAGATGCCCGTAGCAGCCACGTAAAACTTGCAACAACAAAGTAGAGGACGTCTAACTTATTTTTGCAGGGCATGTTATGATGTGATATGGTAAGATATGATGTGATATATGTCGATGTATGAGATGGTCATGTTTTGTAATATCGACAACCGGCAGGAGCCTTAGTGTTGTCTCTTTATTGTATGAAGTGCAAACGCCATGTAATTGCTTTAGGTCTCTTAGAATTTTGCATGTGGTGGGGACCCCAACCGACTGGAGGGGTGGGGACCCCAATTTTGCATGCGGCGCTGCAGTTAGGTCTCTTAGAATCAGAATCTTGTTCCCCGGCAACAGCGTTGTTGTGGCGATGACGTCGTTGTGCGGATCAAGCATAAGGATTCCCCGAATCCTGGTCCACCTGGTTAGCGGCAGCATCATCGATGATGTAGAGGATGGTGTGGGGGGGGGGGGGGTCATCTGGTCACTGCTCTTTCGGAATGGTGGATATGGTTGTGTCTTCGCAAAGAAAGTTCGACTACATCAACCGCGTTCTGAAATGCTTCCGCTTGCGGTCTACGAGGGTACGTAGACACACTCTCCCCCTTCGTTGCTATGCATCTTCATGGATAGATCTTGCGTGTGTGTAGAATTTTTTTTGTTTTCCATGCACGTTTCCCAACAGTGGCATCCGAGCCAGATCTATGCGTAGATGATATGCATGAGTAGAACACAAAAGAGTTGTGTGCGGTGATAGTCATACTACTTACCACCAACGTCTTATTTTGATTCGGCGGTATTGTGGGATGAAGCGACCCAGACCAACCTTACATGTCCACGCACATGATACCGGTTCCACCGACAGACATGCAACTAGTTTTGCATAAAGGTGGCTGGCGGGTGTCTGTCTCTCCTACTTTAGTTGAATCGAATTTGACTACGGCTGGTCCTTGAAGAAGGTTAAAACAACAAACTTGATGAAACACTGTTGTGGTTGTTTGCGTAGGTAAGAACGGTTCTTGCTAGATGCCTGTAGCAGCCATGTAAAACTTGCAACAACAAAGTAGAGGACGTCTAACTTGTTTTTGTAGGGCATGTTGTGATGTGATATGGTCAAGATATGATGTGATATATGTTGATGTATGAGATGATCATGTTTTATAATATTGACAACCAGCAGAAGCCTTAGTGTTGTCTCTTTATTGTATGAAGTGCAAACGCCATGTAATTCCTTTAGGTCTCTTAGAATTTTGCATGTGGTGGGGACCCCAACCGACTGGAGGGGTGGGGACCCCAATTTTGCATGTGGCGCTGCAGTTAGGTCTCTTAGAATCAGAATCTTGTTCCCCGGCAACAGTGTTGTTGTGGCGATGACGGGGTTGTGGGGATCAAGCATAAGGATTCCCCGAATCCTGGTCCACCTGGTTAGCGGCAGCCTCATCGATGATGTAGAGGATGGGAGGGGGGGTCATCTGGTCGCTGCTCTTTCTAAATGGTGGATCGTGTTATCTCGGTGGTCTTGGAAGGTGTCTCCCGACGGTGTGGATAGTTCCACTTCATGTCTTGGTCCTATGGCTTCTTCTCCGACCGACAACATTCAGACTGTGTTGTTGGAGGGGCTTGTGAAGTTACGTCTCCCCGAGTATATTTGTCTAGATCTAGGGTGTTCATCCAACCCTCTTCATCACCTTCTTCTCCGAGACAGTGATATGTTTTCAGATCGTTGTGACCCTCATCTTCTGTCTTTGACCGACAACTTCCTTGCCGCTTGCGTTAGCAACGTTTCCCTGCTCCATTGAGAGTTCTAGAGGCGGCATCGAGCTTCTTCTTCTTTTTCATAAGGGGCGGCATTGAGCTTTTTTTTATGAGAGGGCGGCATCGAGCTGCTTCTTCTAGTTCTTCTTCTTCTTCTTTATGAGGAGGCGGCATCGAGCTTCGCTCCCGACGCGTCACAGATGAATGCAGAAATCGATTTACCCACCTTCGACCTTGTATTCTGAACTTAAAGGGTTGATCGACTTTAATACATTACATGACCTTTTGGCCTTTTTTTATCGAAGGAAAAAAGTATTACCAATACCAAGACCGTGTCCGATTCTGCAAAGCAAAGAAGAAGAAAAGAAGAAACGGACGCGCGTGCGTGCGCACGACGCCACGCGACACCACCCGCCGACCACCGCACCGTCGGTCGAACCAAGGAGAAGCATCCACCCCCCGCACGCACTTCCCCGTCCAGATCGATCAGGCCGCCGGCGCGCTCTGCTCCCCCCGATGCAGGACCAGGCCGGGGCCGCCTCCGGCTCCGGGGATCCGGACCCTCCGCCGGAGCACGCCAGCGGCGAGGGCGGCTCCTCCTCCGCCGCGGCCGCCGCCAGGCTCCCCTCCCGCAACGCCTCCTCCAAGTACGACTTCGTCAAGGTCAGTCCTCCCCGTCGCCCTCCCCTTCTCCCCCATCCCTCGCTCCCCACCATTCGGCTCATCACGTTTATCACTTCTCTGCCGTGGTTGCGCCGTCAGGTCAAGGTCTGGCTCGGGGAGAACGCCGACCACTACTACGTCCTCTCCAGGTTCCTCCTCAGCAGGATGCTCACCGTCACCAAGGTCTCTGCTTTTACTCAATTTTTCCCCCTCTGTTTAATCCGCTGTGTCGACTCAAGGTTGCCTATTACTCCCTCTGTAAACTAATATAAAACCGTTTAGATTCCCCTTGCCATAATCGAATACTACAAACGAATAGTGAAAAATATGCTACGCTTCCAACAACTTACACTTCTAGTTTCGATATCAAGTAGTACCAACGAAGGACTGTATAAACTACAAAGTGTAAGCTAACAACTTTGGTCATCTTTCCCGCCTCCTTCTTCAGATTCCGAACCACGTCGCCATTAAGATTGCCCTTGAGCTCAAGAAGTTGCTCGTCGACAACAGCCTTCTTGATGTGTATGTTTGTTCGCCCTTCACTCTATATCCCCCCCCCCCCCCCCCCCCCCTCTGTGTTCTATATTGCTTACACTGTTCACCATGCTCTTTCCTTCGGTTCTTTTTTGTGGTGTACGTACTTAGTCATGCATGAATTCGAACAATCTGCTACTTCTTTCTGTTGATTCTCTTGTTAATCATATCGTGTATATACAGCAAAATTTGCCTTAGGCTCATCAAGCTATACTAATTGTGTTCTTCTGCATATATGTCGCCGTCTCAATTTCACCTATTATTTTAGAATAGCCCACTGTTCAAATTTTAGTATATCCCTAGGTGCAGAGCGCCTGTTGCTTGTAGCATGAAATTTTGTCACTAGCCAGAAAGTGTCAATCAAGTCGCGTGAATTGTGATATGTGAATCACTGAAACATTTATTTAAGTAAGTAAAAACACTTTGTTATTATACTTGCTTCAAGCGATCCTATGTTGTTTATGTTAAGCTTCATGCACTAGCCAACGCAACCAAAAGTCCGAAGTGATGGAAAGGGCTAGACAATTCACATATACACTTCAACAGTTTCCCACATGTTTTTCTTTTGTTTTCAAATGATGAAAGTGTCGCATACATAATATTGTCCAATCATTATTGTTGTCATGATAGCAAAATGAAAACCTTACTGATAAGGTTTACACTTAACTAATTTGTGTATCATCATTCATCAATTCCTGATTTTTAGACTTATATATGCTAGCAAATGTTTTGGGCAGTTCACAGTGTGACTTAGAGGCCAACCTTTTCAAGGTGACTACCTTTAACTTCATTTAAATAGACATGTTTGTTATTTTGTTAACTTAAAAATACTAGTTTATTTACAGCTAATGGAGAAAAGGGGATATGGAGAGGACTACATTAATCGATATAAGATGATGACAAGGTGTGTTTTTGGAGGAAAGGCTGCTCTATTTTGAATAATATAATGTTTGGGACCTTACTAGAGTAGGCTCCCTCGGACTTCTTTTCAATTGTACCTTATTAATGATAATGAATTCCATAGTTTAAGGTGGTAACCTTATATTATTGTTGTCTTCATGTCAAGTCTACTTTGCAGAAGCTTTACTTCAGTGTCATTTTGATAACATGTTTATGCTCTATTTATCCTTAACTGCAGATTCCATCATCAAAGAGTACCACTAGTAATTTTGGTGTGTGGAACTGCTTGCACTGGAAAATCAACAATTGCTACACAGCTAGCTCAAAGGCTCAACCTACCAAATGTTTTACAGGTTTATTTTCTCTTCCCGTTGTATGTGCCATATATAAGAGTCCTGTTTGCTACCATTGTCACCTTGACTTCATTTCTTGATTATAACATGTAGACAGACATGGTATATGAGTTGTTGCGGACATCAACAGAGTGAGTTTCTTTTCCTGGTCTTGGTTATTCTCTGCCATATGAGTTGTTTGATGTGCCCATGGTTCCCCATTTCCAAAACCTGTAGTCTGTGTATAGATTACTGATCTCAACAACACATGCAGTGCCCCGCTAACTTCAGTACCTGTGTGGGCTCGGGATTTTAATTCACCTGAAGAACTTATCACCGAATTTTGCAGAGAATGCAGAGTTGTTCGCAAAGGTATTTATTTTTTGTGTGGAAAGAAGGGTTTTGTATTGCACACATAAAAGCTGCTTACTTTGGATATAATTAGTTGCAGGCACTCATTTTTTTTTGCTTGCTGTTCACATTTACTAGGTTTGGCTGGTGATTTGAAGAAAGCAATGAAAGATGGGAAGCCAATTATAATAGAGGTATGTTGTTATGCCTTACATGTTTCTCCTGAAAACAAAAAACCATATTTATGGGTTGCACTGTGAAATTAATTTTGTGAAAATACCTCAGCTCTATATTGTTTTTTCATTTTAATTCCTACAGCATGGTGTTCAAATGCCTGTTCGATTGGATATTATTGAGCGGAGGGCCTAGCAGTAGGGTTGGATACTATAGAGGACTTCTTCTGCACATTGAATACTAACTGACACTAAAGTCTTCAGTTCTATTGTTTCTTAATTGTACAGTGCCAATTAGTATGTGTAGACATGTCATATGATGTTACAGGGTCATTTTACATTGATCATTACCTTCTATTGCAAAACGAGACATAATTTGGGATGGTTATCAAAAACTTCTACCAGCCATTTTGCTTGCATTCCCATCATCCAACTTCAGTCACAACACTAACTGGCCTTTTGGATTTCCTTCTAGAAGGATGTACATTTGTCCTTGTTAGTGTTCCGTGGGTATATTGTCCAAACATGAGCAGAGGATGCAACAATGAAGGGAGGCGTCAGTAGCTGATATGATATTTTCCCAAACATGCCAACACAGCAACATCGTTATGTTAAAATGGAAATTTTTGTTCACATACATGTGGTATCCTCTCTCCTGTGGCTTTCGTGCCCAACCGCACCATCCATCACCCTCAATGTCTCGCTCTCTGTCAACCATGTTGCCGTCGCTAGCTTTCGAATGAATCAGAGGCTCAGAGCAGATCATTACTTTCTACTCCCTCCGTCCCAAATTTCTTTTCTTAGATTTGTCTAGATACGGATTTATCCAGTCACGTTATAGTGTTAGATACATCTGTATCTAGACAAATCTAAGACAAGAATTTTGGGACGGAGGTAATATAATTGTGTTCGTGTGTATGTTAGCTATTCACTCTTCCGTCGTTTTGTCTTGAGAGTATTTGTTCAAATTCATGGCATGCATACGAGTACCATCGGCGGGTGAGAGCATGAATGGCGCGGGGGATTCATGGATCACTTTTCTTTCTCCCCCTTCTGTGTGAGACAGAAAAAATATTTGGCTGATAGTGGGGCCCAATCTGACAGGGCCATTGGGCACCCGCATCCTTTTTGGAAAAAAATGATATGGAAATACCAGCTAACTAGTCTGGAGACAGGCAAACTGGCATATGTCAATGTCATCCATAAAAACCTATGGAACTGAAAACGGTTGGAAAGTCGCAACTTTTTAATGGAGGAAACAAGAACAGAAAAATGTTTAAAAGCGGAAAAGCCCAAATTACCCTTCTTTCCAAACCTGTAAAGACTCGGAGGCAGATCTGTGCTGCATTGGTTTAAGCTGTCTATGTTTGCTTCATCCGTCACAGATCTTCATGGATCAAAGTGGGGTGCACATATATATTTATATGTGTGAACATTACATAACATGTGTACAGAAATTGCTCGTTGACAGCATAGTCCACTCCTGCTTTTGCGGCATGGCAGAACTTCACTGGCAATTAAAATTATTTTCTTTTGGATGTGAATAATCTGACAGTCCACACATTTCTGCTGTTGCTCAACATGGTTAGAACCTTTAAAAAATAGATCCTGCATAGCTCTACACTACCACATTTACTTTCTAGCACTTGTTGCATTTGAGATTAGCTAGTGATGTCTGACCAGTAGTACAAAGCAGAAGATGGATTTTGTTGGGGATGGTGGGGTGACCAGTAATACAAAGCAGAAGATGGATTTTGTTTGGGATGGTGGGTGGGAGCTAGTCAAAAGATCTGTAGCATCTGTATTTAGTTAGTGTGCCCCACATGTGTAAATTATGCCTAATTTTGGCTGATATTTTGACTTCAGGGAATTCATTTGGATCCAAGCATTTACCTGATGGACGAGGAGAATGCAGATGACAATTCCAGAATTGAGAAAAAGGTTGAATCTGGAAATTCATCCATCTCTGCAGAAAAGAAAACAGAACAGCAATCAGAAAATGGTCTACCTGAGAACATTGTAAGTGTTCTAAAGGAAGATATCATACAAAGCCAGGACTGCCTGCCTGAGAGTAGGACCAGTGAAGGTCTGTCTGGTGCTGACAGCCATGAGATTACCTCTTCTGATTCTGAAGAGAAAATTCTCAAAGCTGAAGGTAAGTCAAATTACTCTGATAAATGTGACCCATGTTACTGTTGTGTGGTCAGTATGACAACATGGCTGGTGTATGCCAAAGTAAATCTCTATTTCTTGTTCTAGTTGGTGGAAAAATATAGTATCCGGGGAAGTAAAGGATCAGATCCTGTATGGTTCTTACAGAATACTGTACTGTGCCATGTTCTAGTTGGTGGCCAGTCACTGTCTTTATACTTTGTAGGCAATGGACAAAAGGATTTGGACCAACAGAAGAGCAACAGTGCCAAGAAAGACAAGCCTGCTGCTGAACCGATAGTTGTTCCAATTGTGTTGAGGATGTCTGATTTTGATCACAAGGTGTGTTGTCTACCTGGTTTATAAATTTAAATGTGTTTCCATATATTTAATTTCTGGGTTCATACATCAAACGAACAAACCTACTTCCATCAAAAGTTTGTTTTGCGTTTCTGACCTCTCCAAATAACCAAGTTGAAGGCCTACCTTTCTTCTCTTTCGAACTGGTTCTTTCTCTGAAATTGCTCTTGCCTGGAATAGGTGCAGCGTCCCAGCTATAATTTCTAAAATATATCCAGAACACATATCTGGCTTCCATATTTAATATTTTCTGTTTTGCGTTTCTGACCTCTCCAAATAACCAAGTTGAAGGCCTACCTTTCTTCTGTTTCAAACTGATTCCTTCTCTGAAGTTGTGCTTGCCGGAAATAGGCGCATCGTCCCAGCTAGAAATTCTAAAGTATATCCAGAACACGTATCTGGCTTTCATATTTGATATTTTCTGTATTTTACACACTCATATTATTTGGTTTGTTAGCTCATTTCATTCTCGTTCAGATTTGCTTTGTTTGTTTGTTCAGGCATTGTTAGAGGAATGGATAGCCACTAGAGCTATCAGAGATAATTGCCTTCCTCAGGTATTCCTGAAAAGCTTGAGTACACAAGTAAATTATTGTTTTGTCTTGGTACTATCCTGTAAAATCGTATGGTATAAGCATAGTTTCTTCTTTTTTTCATGTAAGCATGGTCATCATAAGTGACATTAAATGATTAGTCTCATGAAAACTTGGAAGGAAAGCTCCATGATGTCTACCATCTGACTAGCAACTGTGCTTTGTTTTTATTATCCTCGTTTTAAGGCTATACCGGCAAGCATGCTGAGTCGTTATTAAATGTCAATCTATTATTGGTCTATATCTTTTACAGAAACCATGAATTGGTATTAGGTGATAAGAATTATCCGTATCATTGATACAATTAATACCAATAACCATCTAGCTCTGTGATGCAATTATTACTAACAATCATCTAGCTCTTTGATGCAGTTACTAGTAACAACCATCTAACTCTGTTATAGTCCTGATATCAGAATATACTCCCTCCGTCCCAAAATAAGCGACATGGCTTTAGTTCAAGTTTGAACAAATTTGAAGTAAAGCCACGACACTTATTTTGGACGGAGGCGCTATATGCAAAGTGGTGCAGCATACTTTCCCTATGCGACTTTAAGTAGCCTTGTTTAATGAAATATGAGCATGAGATAATTGTAACTCCTTGACATTCCCCATTTTATCTTTTACCATATTTTTTATGCTTAACGTCAATGTTTGAATTTTGAAGTGACATTACCCAGTACCGAGTATCATGTTTCCTTTTTTCTTCTTTCTCTTAGAAAAAAAAACTGCAGGTTAGCATCTGACTTTTAGTTGATGTTGTTCAGGATCATCGAAAGCTTATAAACAACCTCAAACTTATTCAGGATTATCTTTGCTCTTTTGAGGCACAGGTAATTTTTCCTTCATCGGTCAAAAGTGTGAAATTTGTTCCTTGGCGATGACCCATTTGTCAAATTTGTCACGTTTAAACTGCTATAAAGCCCCCCCCCCCCCCCCCCCCCAACAGGGTATTTGCCCATGAAAAACGTGAAATCAGCTAGTCATGTTTTACTTCAAGATGTCATTTTTTTACAAGAGCTATTTACCCAAGGAGTCAAGGATCATGTTGTTTCTTGTATTGAATCACCATCTTTTCTAGTTTAGTGTTTCATTGTTTGTTTTCTCTAACCTACTGTCTAAATCTGATCAGGGATTGACTGTTGTTGACATCTCAGCAAACTCGTTTCCTCAAACGTTAGATTGGCTTCATGGCTATCTTCTTCAGGTACCTGAGAAAAATTAGCAGATTTATTTTCTTAAAGATTGCATTCAATCTTTTGCAATTTCTAAAATAATGCACTTCATAAATATTGTCATGTCCAAAGAAGTGCTATGTAGTGTAACGTACTCAATTTTGCTAACACAGAGTCCTGTCATCAGAAAGACCCAGCTACTTTCGATCGGTTAAAACACCATTTCTTAACCTTATATCTTTTTTGACAGTGCATTGAGCGCGGCCTTCTGGCTGCATGTTCAGAAGGCCCCAAGCAATAGGAAAACCAATTAACATGACAGGTATCTGCTGTTTCACTTTAATAGAAGGCATATTTCTGGAAAGTACTTTATCTTCCATTATTGACGTGTTTGTTTGCTAAAAAGTCTCTTAAATACAATGCCTATTCTTTAAAAACTGGTTATGGGAAAAGCTTTTTTTTATCAGACTTACCTTTACCGTGTGAACTAATTTTTTCCGAGACTGTTACTTACAGTTCTCGTAAGCACACAAGGCGATGTGAGAGAGACTCAACAGAATTGCTCGGCGTGGAATCTGTTAGCATACATAATCTTTTCTCACTTTGCTGGTTATATGTAATGTGTATGATCTCTAGTCATGGGTTGTTTGCGTTGGGCATAATAGAGTATAATCTTCTTCCTTTAAGTTTGGTGTGTTTCATTTGTGTTGTAATAGTAAGTGCTAGCAACTTGTGCAAATTATGAATCCATGACTGGGTTAATCATGGCCACATGACCACATTATAACTTAATTGAGAAATGGAGTGCAACTCAGAAGGTATGTTTTTGTTATCAGGCAATGCTACTCCATATCCTAAGTTCTTTCAGATGAGCGTCACAAGTTGAGGGGGGCATCTCAGTGTCAGCAATCCAAAACAGTGCTATAGTACATGATAACAGCAACAAAAAAAAGGTTGTCGCATGGAAGAAATCGGTCGCCTCCCGTGCCGTTAGATAGTCGCCTTTGCCTTGCGCACCCCCCTTCCAACCAAAAACTGTGAACGACACCAGCACTGCTTTGCAACATCGTAGCCTTGTAGACCACCAACATTGCTAGCCTGCCCCCTAACTAGCCGCAGCTCGTGCTCTTGCAGCATCGCTGATGTTCCCCTGAAGCATTGGTGACACTCCCATAGTGGTCGCAGCATTGAAAATGTTGCACCGACATGAAGGAGGCCGTCGACGACTAGTTCGCAACAGGGCCTCCTTGTACTAGGCGACATGTCGGTTGCAACATACGATGCTCATCGGAGAACCTTGGTGATGGCATGCAATAGCCCCTGTCACCTATAACACCCCCATGCATATCACCCCCTCCTCGCAGCACCCTGGCGACGGCCTGTGAACCCTGACGGTTGTCTGCACCAACAACACCGACCCTTGCGGCATCTCCCCCTACAAAAAATCTATCAAATCCAATCACTACTATAAACCTAATAACTTTATTGATGACAACATTTCATACTCATACTTCTGCACTTGCCTTTCAAGTTAGAAACAAAAAAAAATTGGCTTCTCCCAGTGGACGCATCGGCTGCCATTGGATGTGCCGCACAGATCTTAATGTGTTAACTTTTGAAACTCGTTAGCTAGGACACAAAAGCCGTGCAAAATGCATCATATTCAAACATAACCCTCCTACTGCATTGGATCAATTCTCACTTCCTCTTTCCTTTTCTTTTTATCATGGCAAATTTAATCTTTTTTATGTTCACATGTAAGGCAAATTTTAATATGCTCCCTCTTCCCTCTCTTTTTACATGTGAGGTAAGAAGGTTTAACTAGACCACTAACTAATGAGATCAACTGTAGATCCACTCCCTCCGTTTCTAAATACAAGTCTTTCTAGAAATTTTCACTATGGCTACATACGGATATATATAGACGTAGTTTAGAGTGTAGATTCACTCATTTTGCTCTGTATGCAGTCCATATTAAAATCTCTAGAAAGACTTGTATTTAGAAACGGAGGGAGTATTATATAGTCTTACCTTTCATGTAAAAAGAGGGGTAAGAGGGAGCATGTTAAAACTGCTCAATTTGTTTTGTGTACACAGCAGATGCACAATATATTTTTTTTGTCTTTCAAACATGGCAATTTCATTTTCCATGTCTTTCTTGTAAGCATTTAGATCACTGAAGTAGTAATCTAAATGTTTTTATATTTCTTTACAGAGGGAGTATAAGAAAATATTTGTACACTCGAGGGTGAGCTTTTCATTTGCTGGTTAACCTCCCCAACAAAAACGATCACCAGATATTAGGGTCCAAACTTCACTGGTGACGATGTTTCCTATTCATAGATCTGCAGCTTGCGTGAAGGGAAACGTGGTGCCATGTGCGAAACGTACAAATAGTCTTCAGACACTACAACATACGAATATTATTGTTTTCCGTCAAAAATAAACTGCTTTACAATTGTTGCATGATATGTTTATTGCTCAGGGTTTGAAAGACACTTTTCAACAAACAACAAAGTATGATACGACAAACACCTGATTTTTACAAATATAATATGAGTAAGTACCTCTAAGGGCTAATATTTGCTGATGGTTAAAGGGTTCACCACAATCTTCACAGCACAATATCCAGTATGATACAAAACAAATATCTGTCAGCAAGCGCACATCAACCCATCAGACCATGACAAGCAGCCATATACCATTTACAAGAAACTAACTACATTAGTGGCCGCCATCAGAGCCATCATCCACTGCCTTTCCAGCGCCTCCACCGCATGACTTTGCGACCGACTCAAACAGCTGCTTAATCTCAGGTGCGCAGTGTGTGAAGGCTCGGTTCCAAAAGTTGTAGCGTGGGTTCTAACAGAAAGCAACAATGCCGCATTCATTAGTCACCATTGTGGTGATGGATTTCACCAAACATGAATAAAAATGCAATTTTTTTACAAAATACCTTTATCAGCTCGATGAAGGTGATGAGTAATCCCCAGGGGTGAGGACGGTTCACTATCAGCCGTTCTAAGAGAACCCTGGTTACCTGCTCCTGGATATGTTCCTGCAAATTCCAGTTCCAGCTCCTTTGTTAGTTAGGAGAAACGAAACAAACTAGATTCATACTCGCTTTGCATCAACTGAAAAATACCTGGGCAGCTTCAGCAAATAGATACAGAATGATGAAGGAGAAGTAGTGTGTGTGGCTATTCGGGTAGCGCAGTTGGTTAGCAATCGCATTCAAAAATAGGTAGCGCCCCTCTGTATCCAAGTTCGTTACAAGATATCTGAAAAATTCAGTCGCTGTTTCGATCTGAAAAATATCCATTGTATTATGGTTAATCTGCTGTGCTGACGCAGATGCATTTGCCTTGTTCGCTTGCAATTGTTGCACCGCCTGAAATTTTATTTCCAAATAGCAGCTTAGAATATGACATATAACAAATAAAAGAAGCAGAATGGCAAACTCACAACAAACTAATTAAACAAAAACGAGACAGAAGATTACTGTTATCCTATATTAGAGAAAAATAAGAGAACATGTAAGACAAGAGGAAGAGGACAACCTCAAGTGTGCGGAAGAAATTTGCGGTGGTTTTTTCTTAGGAAAGAAGAATTGGTCTATGAACAAGTACTCAGAAGTAGCAAGTCCCTACTGGTAATTCCACCGCATGAGATAAAAAATATACTCACTTGGATGCCAATGTAGAGAACAAGCGAATTCATCAGAGGCACATTGTAGCGTGTCCCAGCAACATTAGCTTCATTCTGAGGCAGCAGCAATTTTTGCTTCAGATCATTCAAAAAGGATGAGCCTTCTGGTCTCTGCACAATACAAGTGAAGATTCAACAATGCTGTAAAATGAGGGTCCCAGACAACGCAAGCAATTCATTAAGCATATATAAATGCCATCACCTTAAGATACTCATCGACATCAGCCTTCATATGCTTTGACTTGAGGGCACCATCGACATCTGACATGATTCGTGGAGGTAATGAAATTTCAGCTAGCAGATCAATCTGCCACAGAAACAAGAGTCAGATATTGTCTGAAATTAGGAGAATGGAAGGAACTTTTATGTCTCTTTAGATAGACCTTCAAGTTAGGAGTAGATGGGTCTGGAAGTCTCATGTTGCGCGGAAAAGCACTAAGAATGACATTGCGCATTTGAATGCAACTGGAAGGGATCACGTCACAAAAACTGAAGTGATAATCACACAGAAATTCAGGAAAGTCATGGAGTAGTACAAGCAGCACTCTCATAGTTCCTTTGTACATAAGGTGCACCTAAGTAAAACAAACACAACAGATATAAGAGGTGGCTCATAATTACTTGAACAAGACAAATGCGAAAAGTGATTGGAAAAGGGGGATTAACTGGTTCTAAAAGGTCGGCAGTTCTCAAATACGGTTCCATGAATTTGAACAGATCAATAAGTAGCCGTTGGAAAAAAGGCCACCCTTTTTGTGAATTGCCCGTCAGCAGTCTTGCCATGAAGGTTCTATGACTCACCAACTCAAGCCAAGCAAAGCTGCAACAGAACAGTGTTAATCAGATTACCAAAATATTACCAATACAGATTTCAAACAAAGTACAAATCTATAAGTGAACATTTGAGGTTTAGCTGCAGTAAAAAACCAGAAACTATCAACCACTATTACAGGATTTTGGTCTGACGACAACAAGGAGAAGCAGGCATGTGCACATAATCCAGAGAGGCTGGAGGCTGCACCAAGGGGCAGCAGCAGTATCATCTATATAGTTACCCTAGTGTAATTTTCTTTATTTTTGTCAAGTCATCTTATTATTTGATTAGTTAGATAAGACAAACACTACTAGGTGACGCCTGCTTTATTAAAAGGCATTGGGCTGGTCATCTTGACGCAAGGTCTTGTATCCAAATAAGAGCCATGCTGTTTTGCTGGCTGCTACTCCCTCCGTTCCAAATTACTTGTCGCAAGTATGAATGTATCTAGATGTATTTTAGTTCTAGATACATCCATTTCTGCGACGAGTAATTTGGAACGGAGGGAGTACTTGAAAGTGAGCACCCTAACCAATCCTGATAGCTAACCAACCTTGTGCATAACAGCCGCACAGCAAGTAGAGTACAAGGACAATTGAGTTGACCTTTTGATGTGGGACTGTGAGTTAACATTATTACATAATCAATGCTGTACAAAAGAAAATTTTAACGAAGCACTTAGAGAAGGAAAATCTTCAAAGATACGCAGGGGGACGGGGACTAGGATATAAAGCACATTGAACTAACAATCTTGTATGGTGCCTAAACTACAATGATTCAGAAACATCAGATGACATAGCATGTAGATATTGACATAGGATGGGTAGATTAATAAGTGAGCCAAAAGTGATGGACAAACCTCATGCTAGGAATTCTCGAGGGTTGCAGTACATGGAATGCATTTGCAAATGCAGCCAAAACCTGATATATACCAAAAAAGAGAGTTATATTCCTCCTGGTACAATAAATAATAAACTAAAATAGTTCCTGGTACAAAAAGAATAAACTATACATAGTTAAAAACATGTGTACCTGGAAATTAGCTCCATCATGATGGAGTTCAGAAGTACTAAGGTCATTCAGCCAATTGATAAACAGCCGAAAGTATGGTCGGGGGTTAAATGAAGCTTTCTTCTCTTCAGCATCTTTCTGAATGACCCTAATTGTCACTGACAATATCTGGACACATTGAAAACAATTTAACTTCAGTACTTCCAAGTAATTTGAATGAAAGATTTTTGAAGTCCAACTTCTGAATCCAGAATTTGATTCTACATTCTTTAACTAGTATAGGGCAAAAGGTTATCACTGGTTTCTAGATACTGACCTTGGGAAGAAGGCTGCCTTTATTTGGTCCTATTTCCACTGAACAATTCTGAAGACAAATAATAAGAGGAATTAGTATCCAGGATAATAGAGATTAGAGAGCATAATCTTCTGTGCATGCCGTCAAAAAATTGTGACTTCAACTATCTTTTTGACAAACATAACTTTCCACGTTTGAAGTTATCCCCTGTGGCTAGCTATAAGCGAACTTTTTAACATAAAAGGGAGTGTGGATAAATTTGCTATAAGAAACAGTGATAGTAAAGCCCTGTGAGTGATTTGACCAAATAATCCATACTGAAAAACAACATCCAACAGTATCCAGGGCAAACAACAATTCAGCTGTACTAAAGAAACAGAATGCTACATAACTCACAGAATACATACATAAAATAAATCATTATGAACTCGAGTCCATTTCTTGAGGTACGTATATGCATCAAGTTATACAACATGTCACTGGAAAAAAATAAACGAGGGAAGAATACATGATAGGCAAATAAATCGATCACTGCATTCTGCTCCTATAAAAAGCCTGTTTATTTTCTGTTTCATTAGCAGGGACATTATTCACGTGCCAGTTCTTGCTCACAAACATAACAAGTTGACAGCTACAAAAAGAATGAACCTTTAAAAATTCCATATTCATCCTACAACAATCCTAAACCATACACGGCAGACTCCAAAGTAATACGGAAGCATGTGTACAAAATAATTTTATAGATACCTTTATCACCACAGACACAAGCTTCGAATATGAATCAATGGGGAAATATGATATATGTGATGACTGCTGAGACAATCCACCAGGAGCATTAATTTGCTCAGAGACTAGAGAGTGTGCAACAGCAAGTTCCTGATTGATTCAAAAATTGGCATGAAAGTAACAAAAAAAGTAACACACACAGACAGAGTATAATCTACGAGTAGAATAATCACCGTGAGAATTCGGAAGAAACGCTCAGTGAATTCATCTCCCTTCAGCAGGCCAATATGTTGCAACTGCATAACATAACGACTATAGGCCGCATCACTAGCATTTGGATGATCACATATTTGGCACCACTCAGAAAATAGGTGTGCAACCTGTGAATCAACCAATATAATGCATCAAACTTCCTAGCATATACAATTCATTCTGATGTGTAAAAATGGACCTTTAAAATAATATGTTACACTGATATTTTTCTACACTGTAAGAATAAAATTATGTTAACAAAACCAGATGACCGATTTAAACCAAAACTTGTACTGTGGTTAGGCACTACTTAAGTTAACTTGCATGTCCAAATTATCAAATGTAGAAATAAGGGGGTATCAGAAACACAAATAAGCATCTAAAGCCTACATATAGCAAAGAAAAATCTTACTGTTATATCCTCAAGATTCACATGAATCAAAACAAAGTTCTAGTAAATATTGCAGAATTCATAGTTTATGCTACTGAACAAGTTCCACAAAAGATACCTGGTCTTGAAAAGCAACAGAATCAGCTACAGTGGCGTCGTTAACACTGTTTTCCTCTTTGTTTGCCCGGTTAGGTAGAACCTACAAATTTGCAAGACATGTTTAGATACAATCGAGTCACCAACTGCGTTTACCTACGAGACACATTGTGAACAAAAGACACCTGATAGTTGAGATCATTTTTAAATGTGAACAAAAGACACTTGATAGTTGAGATCATTTTTAAATGTGAACAAACAACACTTGATAGTTGAGATCATTTTTAAATGTGGCCTAACCTTTTTATCCTTCCCAAAAGCAAAACCAGGAGCATTGTTAGCATTATTCCTTGCAATCTCATTCACCTGTTGCATCAACTCAGGTGAACCTGGCCTCCTTGAAATCTGAAACCCAAATGTATAAGAGTGAGCCAGATTTTGAAATGTACTGAATCTGATCTCCATTTCGAGTAACTACCTTCAATATCTAGCTGTTGTCCAAAATTTGTAATTTGTTTGGCAAAAAGAAATATTTTTTGGATAGAAATATTCAATCAGAAAATACAAAAATTGTCCTTGGTTGCCAGAGCATGCTCCTGGGGGCAAGACCAACGGGGCAACAACTGAATATATAGAGCAGCTCAGAAAATCAGTGCACCTTTGATAGCACATCAACAACATCCTGGAGTTCTGAGATACTAGCAGAGTCCTGAGTAATCAATGTCTGGACAAGTGACATGGCAAATTCTGTTGCAATCTCTGAGGAGAAGAAACATTTGGCAACCCAATTAATAGACGAAAATTATACAAGAGGCACAGGTCCGGTATTTGTGAGGACTATGAACACAGGAAGTACTATATACTACAAAACAAAACAATTCAACGTACTGTTTCTTCCACCGTCAATTAGCTTTGCTAAATGAACATTGTACTCTTTGACATCCAGCAAATCAGAACGAATAAGGGCAAAAATGATTTCACTATTAAACTTCTTCTCATCGTCCAAATAGATTACCTGCGCACAAAAAGTTGACAAGACAATTAAAAAACTTGTCTGTGAAAGTCCCCAACCTGAGAACTGTGGAACAAATCACAGCAAACCAAGAGCCCAATTGATAAACTCCGTTCCTGAGAATTAAATATCAATAGGTGATCTCTGTCGCACAAGGGTTCAAATATGCTGCATAAACCTCTGTGCCAAGTGCTAATTCCAAAACGGAACTAACGGTTGTAATTTGTATCGTTAGTACGTTGTTTATTAACTGAATATTGTTTGGCAGCCCGCTCGCTCTTATGCACAACTGCATTACACTAAATTATCTCACAAGACATACCAGACATATTGCACACAAATGCAACTAATAAATAGAAGCATAACAAATTTAAACACGGCATTCAGATGAAATTAAGGCTCATTGATGGATATACGAGTGACATAGACCTTTGGATCAATAACAACAAACTACATTGACGTAGTACAACAAAATGAATTATGGAAAATCAGGAAAGCGAAAAAAGGCAACTAAAACAAAGGGTATATGCCATAAAGAAACATACGGAATTTGTTAGCTCCTTGACAACAAGCTTGCATACATCTCTTATCGCAACTAAGGTTGCTAGAGACCACATGACAAAACCGCTATTTGATGTGTTGTCATACAAACTTTTGAAAACCTGAGACCAAAGACACCAAGAAAAATATGTTAGAAGAACAATTGACAGAGTATTGTGAATAACAAATGACCATGATTTACCTTTTGTGCAACAGCTAATGCAGCCTCATCCCGGTTAACACATTTGAGTAAGATATCAGGAACTTCCGCTACAACAGACTGAACAAGAGAACACAATGAAGAAGACATGTTAGTAACAATTAGATAAGGTATATGAGTCTTTAATATACTAAACAATGAAACCATGCACGGTGTGATTAACTTCACAAAATGTTACAGCGACAGATCGATGAGCTGTTTGGTTCACAGCAAATATTGCCTAAAAACACAGTGGTGCACCACACTCGATAGTTCCTACACTTCTTAGTTGCTACACGGGATGATGACATATTGTTTCTCTTGCCACAGTATTCACACCTATTGTTTTGGTTCACAACACAGGACTACAGGAGCAGTGGCAGAGGCCACACGTTGCCTAAAGTGGAAGCACTGAATTCCTACAGAGTAGAAGTAATGAGGGAAGTAATGAGGGTTAACCTGGATTTCCACATCTTTACCATCCTTGGCAATCAAGACTTCCAGCTGGAGGGTAACAACAAATCAGTTAAGCAAAACAGAGATATGTACATGGAATTGAGATTTTAAATCAGAAAGTACAGAAGGTCGGAATTTATAGTGAAGTTCAAATTATTTACACTATGAGATATATAAACATAAGAAACAAAATGAATGCAGATCGCTCTGCACCATCACAAAGACATATCAACAATGTGCCACTGAAATGTGGGCCCACTTGACAACCCCACATGTACGTGATGGCATCTTCAAAATGAAACTAACCTAAATATTTCTATCTACTGTTAAATAAATAAAGAGTCTCCAACAAACCAACTACTAAAGAGTCTCCAACAAAAATGAAGCATGGCACAGGTGACAAAGAAGCACGTGTGGTGTGGGCAGTCTGTAGACGAAGCACAAAGTGGAGGCATATACATGCCTAGGCAGAACCAGACTAGTGAGCCAGTTTATATACTCGTATCCGAAGCGAAGAACAGGGCTGCTTTGGTTAGAAACTAAGATAAATTATCAGATACATTCAACAAAAACTCCACATGATAATAATAAAATTAATAGAACATATGATAACAAGTCCTAAATAAAAGACAATAGAGTTACTGACTCACATGGCTAATACATTTTAAAATATAAGGTGTTTTCTGTTATTACCCAGACCTGTCTGTTATATGTTGGCCTTTGGATCATAGAATATAAATTTAGGTATTCATTCTGATAGAAAGCAGCCATCAAATCATGACAAAATTGAATGATAGTTCATGTGTTGCTGATTATCAGTTCGCATATATATATCTCCAAATTTACCTTTTGTGAAACCTGTTCGTATCTCTCCATAGCATCACCAGTGCTCAAAGTATCAGGTAAACCAGATCCTAGATTGTCAGAAAATGTAGCTGGAGGTGGCGTCATAACATTTAAATCCTGGTACATGATTGAAACAGGTTTCAGAAGTCTGTCATATATCATGTACACATGAAGTGAAGAAGAAATGTTATGTTGGTCGTGACCATTATTCCACCCGCAGGTAAGTCATTAGACATCAAGGGTGGAGATGTGGATGCATCACCAATGGTTCCACCAAGCCAGCCAGAAGAGTCGCTGATCCCAACTTGAGCAGGAGAATCACTACGAGGCACAAGGTGTTCATCAATCTAGGGATAGCAGTTCGAGCAAACCACATTTCAAAACCAAAAGGTACCAAAGTATGTGTACCTAGAAAGTTGTGCAGCGCCAGGAATCAATTCCTCATACACCAGCTCTGTAGGCTGAGTTAATGTAAGTGGAGCTGTTTGAGCAGACAAGAAAGCACTGGAAGCTTGTGCTAAACTTGGGCTGTAAGCTCGAGGTACACCAAAATTGCTCGATACAGCAGCTGTACCAGAACCTGCAGCACCAACACTTTGGCCATGACTCTGCCATACATGACCAAACTCCTGAAATCAACAACACAAGATGCAGCTAGTCACATGTACAGTACAGAAACATCGTGTGTTAATTCCAATTGACAATTTGAAGTCCTGGTGCTACACCTCATATACTCGTTGTTGGGCAGGAGACTCTGCCTTGGTATGGAATACTTCAGGTACAGGGGCAAATGGACCTTGAGCATAAGTAAAAGAGTCATAATATGTAGGACCAGCTGCCTCTCTTTTCTTCCTTTGTTGTGAAAAGGATTGAGTTATTTCACCCTCAATCGAATCAACAGCCTGCAAAATGGCGTACATGTCATGAGGCAGTGAACTTGACCAACTTCGCGATTGTAGCTCATTGTTGGCAAAATGCTAATGGGGACATGCTCAGGGTGATTAGAAAAGGAGAGGAGGCAAGTTCCACAGTATGAAAGTAAATCACTGGTAGATATTGGCACTCAAATTGCTGAACTAGACTATAGAAGATCACATAATGCATGGAAACTCAAGAAAATGTGTCTAGACTTTTAAGAAACAGCAAATAAAGTATATGTTACTGTCTTGTTGAGTAGGACAAGGGACACGATAGCATGTCAAAGAGCTACCTTGCGCGCCGCTACAGACTCGATACTTGCACAACCAAGATCCAAATTGTCGTTGATCAGAACCTGTACTACTTGCTCAAGAGTTTCGCTGTTGCTAGCAAGGTTTTGAGTAAGGCTTCGGAGATGAGACAGTAGCGCAACACGAAGCGGTTCCTACACGAGAGGGAAAAGGAAATAATATAATAGGTTGCACAAAAGATTAAAAACAATAAAAACAACCACAAGACAAAACAGAAGAACGTCACTGCTTATAGGGCTTAAAAACAAGCAAGAGGTACCTTGCAAGTAACATGGGCTAGACTTCCAGCTAATGTTCCGACCATCAAACGAGCCGAGCGATTTGCGGCACTGTAATCAGATTCCGTTGCATAATCCTTCAGGAATTAAAATATCAGTAACATAACAACA
This sequence comes from Triticum urartu, assembly GCF_056163025.1. Taxonomy (NCBI): domain Eukaryota; kingdom Viridiplantae; phylum Streptophyta; class Magnoliopsida; order Poales; family Poaceae; genus Triticum; species Triticum urartu. The sequence continues at coordinate 672,767,444 of NC_141877.1, forward strand.
ATTTCACTATGACAAAAAACTTTGAGAAAGAACACAAGGAAACCTTTAGAATAATTTCTTTTGTAGTTTTGCTTGCTATTGAGACACTTCTTTCAATGACCGGGAGTATTATCTCTTTGATAGCCTTATCCAAAGCCACACCCATGATTCTATGGAATAACAGGAGTTTATCAGCTAGTCAAATCCAAATTGTGTCAGATATTTATGTTTAGAAGCATCAAACATACTTGCTGAACTGCAACTGTGAGCCAAAAGGCAAAAGTTTTGAGCTTATTTTGAAGCGTATCTCATCATGTGGAATCAGCGACAAAAGCTGCAAACAACAGATGAGAAATTGCACAATAACATATAAAATCTAGTAACCCAGCAAAAGATGGGTGAAAATGGTAGCATGGCACACCTGAGTTAGAGAGAGTGGCGATGGCGATAGTGATACTAATGGTGTTTGTGAAGATGAGACCTGGGTCAAGGTGTGAGAGGGAACTTGCTCAGGCATCATTAGAGCAATTTTATCATCCTCCACCATACTGTTAGGAGGGAGACGAACAGGAGCAGTATACTGCATGCATAAAAAATGTGTAAATATAATAGAACAAGACTGCACCCCCTAACATGATTGAATTGATAACGCATGCCCAAGCCATCTTGACTCACCAAAGTTGGAAGGCTCAGGGTACGGGAAGTGCTATTGACCTCAGGCTGCAGGTCTACATGTTTTATTGGGGGGTTGACACCTGAAGAGACTTCTGCAGCCACTGGGGTTTGGGACGAAGCAACATCTTTGTTTGAAAAATCTGGGTTTCCCTCAACTTCACGTCCTCGATCTTTAAGAAGGGAAGTCGGTTTCACATCTTTCATGTCCACACTGAGGTTCTTAAACAGGACCTAAAATCCCACATAATAAGAGTTATAGAGTGTAACAATAGAACAAAAGATAGTCAACAAGACAGTCTAACCAAAAAAGTTGACAACCTCAATGTCAAATTTTAGATTCATCTTCAGGTTTGGTAGATTATAGATCTCAGAAAGTAGACTAAGAATTCCCATTGTCCACGGATTTGGAGGACGATATGCTATACTTGAATGGCAAGGTTCGAGAATCTGCAGAGCAAGCACTGGTCAGATACCAGGCAGCATGTTTTATACAAATGAGAATGCTGCAAATACACACCTTTGAAGTGAATGGAATTACAGCAATCATAAGTCCTCTCTCATAAGCCTGAAATGATAATTTCAAAAGATTGTCAAGCATAATTGCTTAATACCACTTGGCAGAATCACGCCACCGATACATGCACGCAAATATAGGTAAAATGCAAGTTTTAGAAATAAATAAGACCCAAAACAAGTCAGGCATGGCCGAACGGTCTGTAGAAGGGAGGGAGAACTCAGAAACTGAACTCAGCAAAGAATATTTGGCAGAGTATGCAGTCAAAAAAGATCTAAAATGCAGAATCTGGTACAAAACAAGTACCTCCACAATAAGAGATTTCGGGTCAATTTCCTTGGCTCTTAATGTCTGGTTTCTTCCAATGGTAAATTTTCCCAACCAACTGCCCAAATTTTTTAGCAAGGAACGTTCCTCGGAACTAGATTTGATAAGATCTGATCTTAACAAAACCTGCACAGGAAAATCTTAAGGTTCAACAAGCTTGTTTTATGGTCAAGGCAGAAAAGGTAGACAAGTTAGAGTGACCACAACCTTGCAGTTCTCATATGTAGCTTTCAGCATCTCCTTACTCAAGGATCTTGAGTTAAGTTTGTCAAAGAATTTCAGGTATAAATCATGAAAATTTGGCTCGATGCTTGCCCTGCAAAGATGGACATGGAATTAGTGCTTCAACGTTAGAAAAACTGGTGCAAAAAAGAGAGGAAATGAATGGGTATTGTACCTTTTCATGACCATGTACTGTGCAAACCAAGGATAATATTGTTCCTGAAGCACTTCATTAAATTCTTTCGCCTTGGCTTCCATATTAGAGGTGGATATATTGTTAATCATAAACAAGATCTTGTCCTGAACTTCAGATGGGGGAGTCTAGATGGAGAGGAAAATCAATTAGCCCAACCACATTGTGTATTCTCCCATGAGAGCACACCATGGAAAACAATAGTGATACGCCAATACCAACCTCAATTGGATTATCTCTTTGCTCCGCTGCAGCTACAAGTGTCTCAATATTTAAAGCATTTCCAAATCCCGTAGTGTAGGAATGTTGCCGGGGCAAAACTATAAAAAGGGACCAGAAAATAATTCATGGAGCGGTAGCATAGAGATTATAGAACAAATAAAATGTAATCACCACTCTTCTTGTGAAAATAACAAGTAATCAAGTCACCTGTCGAGGTATTCCGGGGGCGCAGAAAACTAGTGGAATGAGCACTATTTGACATGCTCATAGAGTGAGCTAATGAAGGTGGAACAGTAGTCTGCAATTGAATATTTTCACAGTAGGTCAAAGAGAGACAGTTACTGGTGGCTAAGTTACACAAATAACATAAAAGAAAGAAAAAAAGATCAGAAACCAGCACTGCATCCAAGCATCTCACTTTTGGAAATATGAACAGGCAAGGTAACAGGAAAGCATCTACTCCCTCCATTCCTAAATATTTGTCTTTTTAGAGATTTCAAATGGACTATCACATACGGATGTATATAGACATATTTTAGAGTGTAGATTCACTCATTTTGCTCTGTATGTAGTCACTTGTTGAAATCTCTAGAAAGACAAATATTTAGGAACGTAGGGAGTAGAAAATCTTTAATACCCCCAGATGCCTTAGAAAAGTACCTTTAAATTAAAGGCTGAATCAGCAGATGCTGAAGGAACCGAAGGCTGACTAGGTAAAATGCTCTTATTCTGAGAGGTGCCGATGGAGATCTTGGACCTGTCTCCAAGGACACTTGGTTGCCTTTGCTGCAACGGGTAAGGTGTCCTTCCTAGCTGAGTTGGAGATGTACCCATTAACTGCCATGATGGTTCAGATGCCTAAAGAAATCCAACCATGTCAATGATGAAAAGGGATTAGGTCACAGCAGAACATATCAAAACAGTAGGAAAGTGGCAGGATCTTATTATCCTGAAAATTGCCGAACAATACATTCCTGGTGGCCAATCCACCTTCAGTTCCGATTCAACAGTTGCCAAGATTATTTACCCTCATTTAAGTTTTTGTGATGATTTACCTCCATGGCTTCAATAGATGACGATCCAGAAACAAGCTGCTCCGTAGAAAGCAAGTTGCCAGCGTTGGGCTCATTTTGACTTGATGAAATTCGGGCAAGTGCTCGCTCAATTGCAGAGACCATTTCAGCATGAGTAGCTCGAAGATGTGAAATCTGCAATATGTGATTGCAGTACTGTGGCCACTCTATTACACGATCCATGAATTGTTCCAATGCTGTCGTACCAAACATAAACATCTGCATCCAAATAACACGATCAGGACTACAGATTGCACAGATCAGTGAACATATGTGGATACCAAAATAAAACAGATTTGAGCTACCTTTGAATCAACAGACTTGCGTAAGGCATCAAGAACAGCGCGTAGAGCAATCCCAAGTCCGAGGTGGGCCACAAGTTCATGTTTGATAAGGGATCCTGTTTCAAAAGATGGAATTGGATTAGACAACAGCACAATTGAGTGGAGCAGATGATGACTTTTGCGCCTCAGCTGAGCATGTTCCAGGCATATAGACTACTAATGGACTACTATAACCTTAATTCAAATCTTGATGTAGCAGAAACAAACAGAGTGTGGAACACTATTGTACGTTACAGGCAACTAAACATGGATCCATAATGAAATAACGTAGAACATGTGGGCATTTTGCAGTCAGAGAGTTATCATAACCCCCATAAAAATACAATGCAACCTAAGCTTGTATTGTTTGGATAGCATCAAATAGCAAAGTAATATAAGGTCTTGATGGAAGAACGTGTGAATTGTTCTAACCAAATCTAACACAGTTAAAGCCTAAAACACAGCAACCCTTTCAAGCTGTAATTTTCAAGACTGGGTAGTAGATCTGTACTTGTGTGGAAAAAGATTATGTTATATCAAGCCCAGCTAAGTCACGAGCAGTTTAAGCAACAAGATAGAGAACCAGAAAACAGTGCTTTAATGAGAAAGGTAACCTCAGGTCACGATTCAATATAATAAGTGGCTTATGAAGGTGTAGCAAAGTGAAGATATACTTACCAAATAGCACAGCAGCTAGTTTAAGCTGCTTATCCGGATACTTCGTAAAGAACTTGTATTCCTCAAACAGATTTGAGATCATACAATTAAAAATTGATTGCTCCCTGGAAATCCATAACATTCATGTAACCCATTTGTCAACAACTATCAGTGCAGGAAAAACTTTGCTAGACGAGGTTGGAGAACAAACAGAGCATACTAGTTAGTGGCGTGTGTTTATCATCTCATACAACGTTGGCAAAACAAACTTTGGAGGAAATAAATGCAGTCAGTGGTTCAATCAGAAAACTTCTCAAAACAATCAATGTTGCGCGGGCTGTCTATCCAAAACTGAACTAAACAAGTTAAAATAACAATAATTTCTAGAAAGCCAGATAACTAAAAGACAGGATGGTGTAATTAAATCATGTCCTACACTGTAAAAGAGACCAATAATATTGTATTTCCGTGCTTGGGTTAGCTATAATCTTGAATATCCAACACTTCAGCTTATTACCATCAGTTGCTTGTAAGTTCCTTGTGCATACAGTTTTTTGCAGTGTTTCTATGTGACTACGTAAACCACAAGTTGAGTTAAACAGGCAATAACAAGTCATTTTCAAATTGATCTCAGAAATGCACCTCTTATCTGGAGATTCTTTGAAGCGAGTGAGCATTTGTATCATCACATCAATGTTTATCTGTCCAGAAAACATCTGGTGAAAATACGCATTTGCTTCTACTTCAACATCATCTGAACCTCCCTCCGAGGTAGGTATGTCCCTTGCTACAGGACCCTGATTTCTCGATTCATACAGAGCACACAACTCCCTTAGTTCATCCGAGAGTTGGTTGGATAAGAGCTGTCCCAAGTGAGACTGGAGAACCTGCAAATGCGTGTGACAATATTTACGAGTCGCAGAAAGATAGAGCTACTAACAAATTGCAGAAGCACAATAACCAAGAATCGGTCAAACCTTTATAAAGGGAGGACAAGCTTCCCAATACGTGTCCACAACACTAAATTGAGGTTGTTCCGCGGTACCCTCTACTGCATAAGATGCGGCATTCATAGCTTCTTTCAGGAAATTAACGCAGTCCTGGGAGTCAGAGCTCAGAGTGTAAATAGGGGAAACTAAAACTTTAGATGGCAATGAAAAGACTAAATTCATTCTTTTTTACTTGTCGCTTTGGACATCAACAGTCTCAATATACTCAAGTTTAAAGAAAACAGTCTCAATATACATATTTGACCACAACTCTTTGAATCACACTTTTAACAAATACATATAAAGTATAAACATTAGCTATACACATCTGAACACAACTCTTTGAATCACAGTTTGGAAAGCATGAATACTGTACTGATTCAAAAGAGATTTTTATGAGAAGCCTAACAATAGCATTTGCAAATGAAAAATAAAGAAATTAGCCATCAAAGTGAAAAAAAAAACATTGACTGCACGCGTACTAGAACGAGATCTAATAAAAATGGGGGCAAGTATTGAAGAATACAATAGCAGATTTAAAACTCCTGAACGAGTATGGAAAATGGCTAAGCATGCACCATCAAGAGATAGTAATTTAGGCATATAATCATGCATATTACCTCGACAAAACCGTCCTTGTATACAGTTAACTTCTCAGTGAGCCATTTCTCAAGATGGCTATGATCTTTCCTACAAGCAGCAGCCACCAATCTAATGCTAAATGCGAATGGAGTGGACTCGAGGACAGCAGATAGGATCTGTTTCAAATGGAAATAAAATGTGGATGAATGACACACAAGATGACAAAATAGAGATAACATTACAACATTACAGTTTCAAATGGTGGCAATAACCAAATATTCTATATCAGAAGTGTATGGAATGATCATCGTGCAAGGTACACCAGCAACATTAATGGTTTCTTTCTTCAGGAAAAGCTTACTATTTGTTGTAGTTGTAAAGAGCCCAATATTACCCCTAACTTCCAGAAATAAAATTAACACTGAAGAAGTTGCAACAATAACTTTGACAACTGTCAATGTTACTGTGTCTATACAAACCTTCAGGTCGTGACACACATCCACAATTCTCAGGAGACAACTTGGATCAGAATGAGCATCAACAAATCCTCGAAGGGTGAGGCATGGGTTAATATGCCAGAGATAATTCACCACATTTCTCTTTGTGGTGTCCTTCAGAATAGCAGAAAATGCACAGGACAGCACTTCAAATTGGAGGAGATTATATGCAGTCTGCATAGCAGAGCATGGGAATTAACAGTAGTAAAATGATTGAACTGAATGTAGCTTGTTAAGTAGGACTAGAAGAATGTCATACGTTGATGTGTCCAAGACCAACAAGTAGGAGTTCAGGGCAATGTCCCAAAGGATAATCGAGCATGGACCGCACCGACACAGTGTGTCCAACTTCAGCAAGCTGGCACAAAACCTCTAGAAGGTCAAGGCAAAACCAAGCATGATTACCTGGACCAAGACTTGCAAAGTCCGGAAGTGCCTACAAGAAATTACAACTGTTAGATGTATGAATTGTACACGATCTTGTCATGAGTAAAGCCACATGTTATGAAAATAGTACCAGCAGCCTCGAACTATGTGCAAATGTAAAAATAGTAGCAGGGGCAGAAATTGCATGCTTTAAAAATGATATCTGGCCTTCTGTATTTGTCCACATTGACCCACAAACAGCATGAAGCGGAAAGGGATCCTGTATTATTCAAGAAATTTGTCAGCCAAGCATGTGTGTCTGTTGAAATGCCTGAAAATGAGCACATATATGTTTACCTTGCAAGCGCGGCCATATATATTCATCAGTAAACAGAAAGCTGCTTCATCAGGAATACTGAAACCCTCATGATCAAGGCTTTCCATAACATGCACCCAATTAGTACTTGGGGCCTACATGGGAAAGAACAACCAAGTTAAAATGCAAAAGCATGAGGCAAAGGAAAAGAATACAGCATGACGATGAGCAAGGCCTCACCAATTCGTTGATTGAATCCACAAGAACATCTGTGTTCCATGTAGTCAATTGAGGCGACTCACTCAAGTGGGTATTTCGAATAGCAGATACGAAGGTTGCATAAGTGTTATGGGCCTCTGCAAGACTATTTTGAGTGCCAATAACTGCCCCGAGCAACTTAGATATTGCCACATCATCAAGAGGCTGAAAAGTGGAAAGTATTTCCTTACACTGTGTGCTGTCAACAGTGCATCCATAACCCAACTCAGTTACTATGTCCGCCATACTTATTTCTTTCCCAATTTCAGAAAGAAGTGACTCAAAGTCATCATTTGTGCTATCCAAGTACATCTCCAAATGTCTGCAAGACACAGAAAATAAGGGGGGTAATATGTAAGTAATCAAATGGACATGAGGTGAACCGAAACGTATAGGTTTTGGCTAGTTAAAGACTAAACACCTTGAATGATTTATTGACTGAACATCATGCTGATCTTTGGGGATGGGAGCAAAAAAAGGACTCTGTCCAACTTCTAGAAGAGAAGCAATGTTACTAAAAGTATCCATATGCTTTGTCAGGCCATCGGTCTGGTGAAGGAAGACGACGATTTCATGAATTTGATCATTTGGTACCGATTGATTAGGATTCAAACACAACTCCTCAATTTGAGCAATTGCAAATTGTTGCCCTGGAACGATGAAAATAAAGTAGATGTCAACAAACAACTGAAAACAGAAGAAGCAACCCTGATACACTCAACACAGAGTTCAACTTCACCACCTACTGTTTACCTTTCAGCTTCATGCCTGAATTATCAGAATCTGACAGCGCAAGACCAATACCGACTTTCTCGGCCGCTGAGAGTTCCAGTGCACTCGACAGAGTCTCAAGGAGGCCATCGGTACCAGTTTTTATCTGCATCAGTGCCTCACAGAAACAAGTGCTAAAAAACGTTTTATCCAGACAATATCTGAAAGTGGCGGATAGAAGATCATGCTTCAACTGCAAGTTTTTGGCCTCCCTGTCATTCAGCAGCACTTCATCCAAACAGACTTGGAGCAGCAAAAGACATCCATCGTGACCATAGTCAACTAACTGCAAAGGTGGAAAGATAAATATATCAGAAAACCTGCACCGAACTAGTTAATTATGTACTTTGCTTGTACGCGGAAATGGTTAAAGCAATAAATTTCTCTCATAAACTGCCGGGTTGTTCACAAAGGCTGCGAGTTGCTTGTGGGCATGCCTATACTGCCCCGCCAACAAGACCACGCCTTGTCTGCAATTAAAGCAACTGATGCGGAGACGGAATCCCACATGCCAGCAGCGCCACGTGCTGCACTCTCAGCCCAGGTGCTGCATCGGCACATCTCATTCCCTATCCCCAAATCCTTCTACATATGTCAAATGGACAGATGGGCCGACCGCAATTTGTATAGCGAGCATTTGACATGACGAGTTCAATTAGAACTAGCTCAATTAGGAACATCCAAGTGTGGGAAATGAATTCCCATTCTATTCTGCTTACTAATTACAGTATAAACGTATCTTGTCGTCTTGCGGCGCGCAAACGGTAGTGATAATATCAGAATTCCGCGAAACGGCCTCTCGGAATCAGCAGCACACCGCGTACAAGGCGGACTCCTGGGCTTAAGTGCTGACCGATTGCCAGGAATTGTAAGCTCGGGCAAACATGCCCTAGCACAAGTGCTCTGGCTTGCAGGCAGGCCCTACACCTGCATACAGAGGGCAGCCGACCAATTCATGGTCCACGGAACGCTGTGCACACCACCGATTCGGAATCTAGGTCACCCAACCCGATAATGTAGCAACGATCACCTACGGACGCACCCCCACAGTGACGAGTGAGATTAGCTGATACGAACCACAGCGGAACAGATCCGGGCGGGCGAGGGGCGAATCGGACGCGCCGAACCGGTCGGCGGGCAGCGGGGGAGCGGGTCTAGGGTTTTATATACCTGGCAGAGCTCGCGGCGGACGGACTCGCGGTCGGCGTCGGTGGCGCCCTGCAGCACCAGCCGCACCTCGGCGGCGACGCCGGGGTGGTTCAGCGGGACCATCTCGCCGGCGGGCAGCGCCGCGGCGGGCGGGGGCGAGAGCGGGGCTCGGGCGGGGGCGAGAGCGGGGCTCGGGCGGGGGCTGGGGGTCGGCTGATGGCCTTCGCTGTTGGGTCTCCGAGGGCGAGGCGCAGATGGCGGAGGGGCGGATGGCCCTCGTGTTGTTTATAGCCGGGATCGCACCCGATCGATCGATCGAAGCCGACCGGCGTGTGTCACGCCGGGTTTGCGTCGATCTATCTTTTCCTGGCCGTCCGGCGGGGGATCGACGGCTCTGCCGGTCGCTGCTGCACAACCGATTTTGTGCCCGTCTGCAGATATGGGTGGATAGATAGGTTCGAGGGCATTCTTTGGCTTTGTGTGTGTATTTTGTGTGCATTTATTGTGTAGGAAAAAGTTTGGTTTGTTTTGTCTTTGATGAGTACAAACTTTCAAATGGATGGTGTTTTACGCACACATGTTTGTCATATTGGGTTTTCTTGATCTTCGTGAACACCCCCTCCCTACCCCCTATGCCGACGGAGGTATGATGGGCGGCGGTGGGTGGGAAGTCAAAGGTTGGGTAGAAGTTAGGTTACACTATGTGGCGATTCATGGACAAACGATGCGGCATTGGCGGTGAGCTACCTATCGAGAGATGATGTAGTGGTCGAGGCTTCGCGAGAATATCAGCTCGTCAGAGAAGCGAGCCGACGGATGCGGGAGGAATAGGGGATGTACACACCCTCTTTATACAAATTGGTGAAGCGGTGTCTGCTGTTGTATACACTTAAACTTGAAGTATACCAACATTAGGTTAGGGTTTATGGGTTGGTGGCCCTCGTGGCAAGCCATGTCGTGCCCAACTGGGTAGCTAGTGGTGGCCATCCCGCTAGTTTAGTTTAGTTTGCCATCGCTGGTATAGATGTCTTTGAAGATAATGCTCATAATTGGTTTGGTTTCCATGTTGATCGAATGTCTAAGCCTTAAATGTAGTTTTCTTGCTCCATGTGACACCCCTGGCGTTGATAGGCAATGGCGATGGCAGTAAGTAGAAGGCAAGGGTCAGGGGAAGTAGATGTTAGGTTGGAGCAATGGTTGTAGGATGGCTACGATCTCCCCTACCGAAAGACATGGCAGTGAGTAAAATATCGCAGTGGTGGTGTTTCAAATGAAAAGTGAGCGGACAAATGTGAAGGGTAGTCGTTGGTCTTTTTTTTGCATTGTATGCGCTCAGATATAAATTATGCATGTTTTTAGAGTTTGTCGATCAGTGCTCGATAGCGACTCTTTTTCTGTTCTTTTCCTTCAAACAAAAACTTCAACACTATTTATTGAAATAGCTAAAACAAAACAAACTTACTCTTCATCTACCTTATTTATATGGGTTGCCTCCCATAAGCGCTTCATTTTCGGTCGATAAGCTTGACCTTAGTGATGATTACTTCTCCTTCGACATGATAATGCCAAGCCCGTAGATTCTAGCCTTTATGATGATACCATCTCCTGCATACATCTCCATCTATTTTTTCTTGGGAAAGTTTCTAACAAAAGGTCCTTCATCGAAAGGTCAAATCTCACTTTTTTTCAAATACATTGATGGTAGCTTTTATAGTTATTAGAAATGGTCCGCCTAATATAATAGGTGCAATGGGATCTTCTGGCATATCAACGATAACAAGATCAATCATAACATGGCGATCATCAATTTGAATGACTACACCATCTTTAATCTCTACTGTTTGTGTAAAGGTAGAGCTGGTCATGTTCAATTTAATTTCGCTATTAACAAAATGACCAAGATTGAGATTGCCATAAACAGTCCTAGTGATAGTAGAAACACTAGCACCTAGATCTCGTAAAGCATTGAACTTATTCAATCCAATCTCTGTTTCAATAAAAGGGTTCAAATATATCCTTTTTGCTTAGCCAATAGCTTACCATACAACTTATTTTATTTGGCATCTAATTCACGTACCTTAAGTGCATCTCGATCAACGAAACATTTATACGCCTCATCATTTGATACCTCGCGTAGTGGATGCTTCAACGTCAACATCTTCATGGAAATCTGCAACGGTCAACAGGGTAAGATTGCTCAGGTATATGCCTCCTATCGTGATCCTTTGGAGCTTCTTCGCTACTTATCATCAACTTGACACTTTCAACTGGATTAGGTTTCGGCTTTCCAGTGAACTTTGTTAGGATCATTATTTGACTCTCAAAAATTTTAGTAACTTGTTCATCCATGCTTCAAGTTCTTCCTTCTAAAGTATGCACATCTTCAGTGAGTTCAACAATCTTGAGAAAATTGCCAAAGAGCAACAATACTGCCTTGAAAATTTTGAGAAAACCCTCAGGAAGTTCGAAGAGTTATTGGTCGAGGAGATGGAGTCTGAAGAGTATGCTGCTCTTGAATCGCAAATGGGTGAAGTGTTCAAGCGTCATGAGATCCTCTCAATTGAGCACGAGGGACTTACTTATGATTACCTAAATAGGAAACAGGAAGTCGAGTCGCTGAGATTTTCTCACACTACAAAACGAGCGCTATTCTACGACGTTTCACTTGTGTCAAGTAAAATCTTTTTTCGTCACCAAATATGGATTGGTGACGTTTTCCGTTCATCACCCCCACCGTCAATGAAGTGCCGTCACAGAAAATAAATTCTTGACCATAGCAATTTTTCCTTCATGCAAGATTGCATTTTGTCACTAACGGCCATTTTTGGTGACGCCAATACTGTCACCTACGACAGGCCAATCTGTCACCTAAGATCGGTTCCGGTGACGATAATTTGTCATGAGTAATCGTTCAGTGGGTTTGACTGGTCAAAGATTCTGACAAATGGGGCCAACAGTTACTGATGGGGCAGCTTCCAAGTGGGTCCGACATAGGTTTTATCACTGACGGTGCCTGTTAGTAATAAGTTGGGTGTTGGTTGACAAGTCAACACTATTGACATATGGTTCCATAATATGCTGACGGGGTTGCTTACATGTGGGATCGACCATCATTTTTTCTATGACGGTGAACGTCGCCAACAGTTATGATGTTGTCGTTTGACCGGTCAATAACTCTGACATGTGGGCCCAATGTAGTGTTGACGTGGATGCTGGCAAGCGGGTCCATATGTGAGTGATGTGGCTTCTTACATGTGGGACCATACGCTCGTGACGACGTGTTGATACGTCTCGAACATATCTATAATTTTTAATTATTTCATGCTATTATATTATCAATCGTGTATGCTTTATGAAGGAAATATGCCCTAGAGGCAATAATAAAGTTATTATTTATTTCATTATATCATGATAAATGTTTATTATTCATGCTAGAATTGTATTAACCGAAAACTTAGTACATGTGTGAATACATAGACAAACAGAGTGTCACTAGTATACCTCTACTTGACTAGCTCGCTGAATCAAAGATGGTTAAGTTTCCTAGCCATAGACATGAGTTGTCATTTGATTAACGGGATCACATCATTAAAGAATGATGTGATCGACTTGACCCATTCTGTTAGCTTAGCACGATGATCGTTTAGTTTGTTGCTATTGCTTTCTTCATGACTTATACATGTTCCTCTGACTATGAGATTATGCAACTCCCGAATATCGGAGGAACACTTTGTGTGCTACCAAACGTCACAATGTAACTGGGTGATTATAAATGTGCTCTACAGGTGTCTCTGATGGTACTTGTTGAGTTGGCATAGATCAAGATTAGGATTTGTCACTCCGATTGTCGGAGAGGTATCTCTGGGCCCTCTCGGTAATGCACATCACTATAAGCCTTGAAAGCAATGTGACTAATGAGTTAGTTGTGGGATGATGCATTACGGAACAAGTAAAGAGACTTGTCGGTAACGAGATTGAACTAGGTATTGAGATACCGACGATCGAATCTCGGGCAAGTAACATACCGATGACAAAGGGATCAACGTATACCATTATGCGGTTTGACCGATAAAGATCTTCGTAGAATATGTAGGAACTAATATGAGCATACAGGTTCCGCTATTGGTTATTGACTGGAGATGAGTCTCGGTCATGTCTACATAGTTCTCGAACCCATAGGGTCTGCACGCTTAACGTTCTGTGATGATTTGTATTATGAGTTATGTGATTTGATGACCGAAGTTTGTTCGGAGTCCTGGATAAGATCGGGGACATAACGAGGAGTCTCAAAATGGTCGAGATGTAAAGATCGATATATTGGAAGGCTATATTCGGACATCGGAAAGGTTCCGAGTGATTTGGGTATTTTTCAGAGTACCGAAGAGTTACGGGAATTCGCCGGGAGAAGTATTGGGCCATACGGAAATAGAGGAGGCAAGACAAAGTGAAGGAGGTGCGCGCCCCCCATGGGTCTGAATTGGACTAGGGGAAAGGGGGCGGCGCCCCCCTTTGCCCTTTCCTACTCCCTCTCTCTTTCCTTCTTTCTTCTCTCCTACTCCGGAAAGGAAAAGGGGAATCCTACTAGGACTTGGGAGTCCTAGTAGGACTCCCCACACTTGGCGCCCCCCTCTAGGACCGGCCTCCTCCTCCCTCCTTTATATACGTGGCCAGGGGCACCCCATAGACACACAACAATTGATCATTGATCTTTTAGCCGTGTGCGGTGCCTCCCTCCACCATAATCCACCTCGGCCATATCGTAGCGGTGCTTAGGCGAAGCCTTGCGTGATAGCTTCATCAAAACTGTCACCACGCGGTCGTGCTGATGAAGCTCTTCCCGAAGCTCTACTGGATAGTGAGTTCTCGGGACGTCACCGAGCCAAACGTGTGCTGAACGCGGAGGTGCCGTACGTTCCGTACCGAGGATCGGTTGATCGTGAAGACGTACGACTACATCAACCGCGTTGTTATAACGCTTCCGCTTATGGTCTACGAGGGTATGTAGACGACACTCTCCCCTCTCGTTGCTATGCATCACCATGATCTTGCGTGTGCGTAGGAAATTTTTGAAATTACTGCGTTTACAAACAGTGGCATCCGAGCCAGGTTTATGCGTTGATGTTATATGCACGAGTAGAACACAAGTGAGTTGTGGGCGATATAAGTCATACTGCTTACCAGCATGTCATACTTTGGTTCGGCGGTATTGTTGGATGAAGCAGCCCGGACCGACATTACACGTACGCTTACGCGAGACTGGTTCTACCGACGTGCTTTGCACACAGGTGGCTGGCGGGTGTCAGTTTCTCCAACTTTAGTTGAACCGAGTGTGACTACGTCCGGTCATTGTTGAAGGTTAAAACATCACTAACTTGACGAACTATCGTTGTGGTTTTGATGTGTAGGTAAGAACGGTTCTTGCTCAGCCCGTAGCAGCCACGTAAAACTTGCAACAACAAAGTAGAGGATGTCTAACTTGTTTTTGCAGGGCATGTTGTGATGTGATATGGTCAAGGCATGATGCTATATTTTATTGTATGAGATGATCATGTTTCGTTAAAGTTATCGGCAACTGGCAGGAGCCTTATGGTTGTCTCTTTATTGCATAAGATGCAAGTGCCATGTAATTGCTTTACTTTATCGCTATGCGATAGCAATAGTTGCAAAAGCAATAGCTGGTGAGACGACCATGTGACGACACATTGATAAAAGATCAAGATGATGGAGATCATGGTGTCATGCCGGTAACAATGGAGATCATGACATTACTTTGGAGATGAAGATCAGAGGCACAAGATGATGATGGCCATATCATGTCACATATTTTTGATTGCATGTGATTATTATCTTTTATACATCTTATTTTGCTTAGTTCGGTGGTAGCATTATAAGATGATCTCTCACTAAAAAAATCAAGGTACAAATGTTCTCCCTAAGTATGCACCGTTGCAAAAGTTCGTCGTGCCGAGACACCACGTGATGATCGGGTGTGATAAGCTCAACGTTCTTGTACAACGGGTGCAAGCCAGTTTTGCACACGTAGAATACTCGGGTTAAACCTGACGAGCCTAGCATATACATATATGGCCTCGGAACACTGAGACCGAAAGGTCGAGCATGAATCATATAGTAGATATGATCAACATAGTGATGTTCACCATTGAAAACTACTCCATCTCACGTGATGATCGGACATGGTTTAGTTGATTTGGATCACGTGATCATTTAGATGACTAGAGGGATGTCTATCTAAGTGGGAGTTCTTAAGTAATATGATTAATTGAACTTTAATTTATCATGAACTTAGTCCTGATAGTATTTGCATATCTATGTTGTAGATCAATTGCTCGCGATGTAGCTCCCCGTTTATTTTTGATATGTTCATAGAGAAAAACTAAGTTGAAAGATGTTAGTAGCAATGATGCGGATTGGATCCGTGATCTGAGGATTATCCTCACTGCTGCACATAATAATTATGTCCTTGATGCACCGCTAGGTGACAGACCGATTGCAGGAGCGGATGCAGACGTTGTGAACATTTGGCGAGCTCGATATGATGACTACTTGATAGTTTAGTGCACCATGCTTTACGGCTTAGAATCGGGGCTTCAAAGACGTTTTGAACGCCACGGAGCATATGAGATGTTCCAAGAGTTGAAATTGGTATTTCATACTCATGCCCGTGTCGAGAGGTAGGATACCTCTGACAGCACTTTGCCTACAAGATGGAGGAGAATAGCTCAGCTAGTGAGCATATGCTCAGAATGTCTGAGTACTACAATCACTTGAATCAAGTGGGAGTTAATCTTCCAGATAAGACAGTGATTGACAGAGTTCTCTAGTCACTATCACCAAGTTACTGGAACTTCGTGATGAACTATAATATGCAAGGGATAACAGAAATGATTCCCAAGCTCTTCGTGATGCTGAAATCGACGAAGGTAGAAATCGAGAAAAGCATCAAGTGTTGATGGTTGACAACACCACTAGTTTCAAGAAAAGGGCAAAGGGAAGAAGGGGAACTTCAAGAAGAACGGCAAGCAAGTTGCTGCTCAAGTGAAGAAGCCCAAGTCTAGACCTAAGCCTGAGACTAAGTGCTTCTACTGCAAAGCGACTGGTCACTGGAAGCAGAACTGCCCCAAGTATTTGGTGTTGGGGATCGTTGCAGAAATTAAAAAAATTCTACACATCACCAAGATCAATCTATGGAGTTTACTAGCAACAAGAGGGGAGTGCATCTTCATACCTTTGAAGATCGCGATGCGGAAGCGTTGCAAGAACGCGGTCGGTGGAGTCGTACACGAAGCGATTCAAATCGCGACCGATTCCGATCTAAGCACCGAACAACGGTGCCTCTGCGTTCAACACACGTGCAGCCCGGTGACGTCTCCCGCGCCTTGATCCAGCAAGGAGAGAGGGAGAGGTTGGGGAAGACTCCGTCCAGCAGCAGCACGACGGCGTGGTCGTGGTGGAGGAGCGTGGCACTCCAGCAGGGCTTCACCAAGCACTGTGAGAGATGAGGAGGGAGAGGGGTAGGGCTGCGCCAGGAGAAGGGGTGCGGTTGCCCTCCCACCCCCCACTATTTATAGGGGGGAAGGGGAGAGGGGGCCGACCCCCTAGATCCATCTAGAGGGGGCGGTGGCCCCTGCTGCGGTGGCCCCTCGGGGGGCAGCGGCCCCCTTAGGGTTTCCAACTAGGGGGGCGCCCGCCCCGGGGGGGGGCAGCGGCCCCCTAGGATTTTCCAACCCTAGGTGCCTTGGGCCCTTGGGGGGCGCACCAGCCCACTAAGGGGCTAGTTCCTACCCAACTATAGCCCATTAGGTCCTTTGGGGCAGGTGGACCCTCCCGGTGGACCCCTGGAACCCCTTCGGTGGTCCCGGTACAATACCGATAAACCCCGAAACCTTTCCGGTGACTGAAACTGGACTTCCCACATATAAATCTTTACCTCCGGACCATTCTGGAACTCCTCGTGACGTCCGGGATCTCATCCGGGACTCCGAACAACATTCGGTAACCACGTACATATATTCCCTATAACCCTAGCGTCATCGAACCTTAAGTGTGCAGACCCTACGGGTTCGGGAGGCATGCAGACATGACTGAGACATCTCTCCGGCCAATAGCCAATAGCGGGATCTGGATACCCATGTTGGCTCCCACATGCTCCATGATGATCTCATCGGATGAACCACGATCTCAAGGATTCAATCAATCCCGTATACGATTCCCTTTATCTACCGGTATAGCACTTGCCCGAGATTCGATCGTCGGTATACTGATACCTTGTTCAATCTCGTTACGGCAAGTCTCTTTACTCATTCAGTAACACATCATCCCGTGATCAACTCCTTGATCACACTGAGCTCATTATGATGATGTCCTACCGAGTGGGCCCAGAGATACCTCTCCGTCATACGGAGTGACAAATCCCAGTCTCGATTCGTGCCAACCCAACAGATACTTTCGGTGATACCCGCAGTGTACCTTTATAGTCACCCAGTTACGTTGTGACGTTTGGCACACCCAAAGTACTCCTACGGTATCCGGGAGTTGCACAATCTCATGGTCTAAGGAAAAAGATACTTGACATTAGAAAAGCTTTAGCAGACGAACTACACGATCTTGTGCTATGCTTATGATTAGGTCTTGTCCATCACATCATTCTCCTAATGATGTGATCCCGTTATCAATGACATCCAATGTCCATGGTTAGGAAACCATAACCACCTATTGATCAATGAGCTAGTCAACTAGAGGCTCACTAGGGACATGTTGTGGTCTATGTATTCACACATGTATTACGATTTTACGGATAACACAATTATAGCATGAACAATAGATAATTATCATGAACAAGGAAATATAATAATAACCATTTTATTATTGCCTCTAGGGCATATTTCCAACAGTCTCCCACTTGCACTAGAGTCAATAACCTAGTTACATTATGATGAATCGAACACCCATAGAGTTCTGGTGTTGATCATGTTTTGCACGTGGAAGAGGTTTAGTCAACGGATCTGCGACATTCAGGTCCGTATGCACTTTACAAATCTCTATGTCTCCATCTTGAACATTTTCATGAATGGAGTTGAAGCGACGCTTGATATGCTTGGTCTTCTTGTGAAACTTGGGCTCCTTGGCAAGGGCAATAGCTCCAGTGCTGTCACAGAAGAGAGTCATCGGGCCCGACACATTGGGAATAACTCCTAGGTCGGTAATGAACTCCTTCATCCAGATTGCTTCAAGTGCTGCCTCCGAGGCTGCCATGTACTCCGCTTCACATGTAGATCCCGCCACGACGCTTTGCTTGCAACTGCACCAGCTGACTGCCCCACCATTCAAAATATACACGTATCTGATTTGTGACTTGGAGTCATCTAGATCTGTGTCGAAACTAGCATCGACGTAACCCTTTATGACGAGCTCTTCATCACCTCCATAAACGAGAAACATATCCTTAGTCCTTTTCATGTACTTCAGGATATTCTTGACTGCTGTCTAGTGTTCCATGTCGGGATTACTTTGGTACCTTCCTACCAAACTTACGACAAGGTTTACATCAGGTCTGGTACACAGCATGGCATACATAATAGACCCTATGGCCCAGGCATAGGGGACGACACTCATCTTTTCTCTATCTTCTGCCATGGTCGGGCATTGAGCCGTGCTCAATCTCACACCTTGCAATACAGGCAAGAACCCCTTCTTGGAGTGATCCATATTGAACTTCTTCAATATCTTGTCAAGGTACGTGCTTTGTGAAAGACCAATGAGGCGTCTCGATCTATCTCTATAGATCTTGATGCCTAATATGTAAGCAGCTTCTCCAAGGTCCTTCATTGAAAAACACTTATTCAAGTAGGCCTTTATGCTTTCCAAGAGTTCTATATCATTTCCCATCAATAGTATGTCATCCACATATAATACAAGAAATGCTACAGAGCTCCCACTCACTTTCTTGTAAACACGGGCTTCTCCATAAATCTGCGTAAACCCAAATGCTTTGATCATCTCATCAAAACGAATGTTCCAACTTCGAGATGCTTGCACCAGCCCATAGATCGAGCGTTGGAGCTTGCATACCTTGTCAGCATTCTTAGGATCGACAAAACCTTCCGGCTGCATCATATACAATTATTCCTTAAGGAAACCATTAAGGAATGCCATTTTGACGTCCATTTGCCATATCTCATAATCATAGAACGTGGCAATTGCTAACATGATTCGGACAGACTTCAGCTTCGCTACGGGTGAGAAGGTCTCATCGTAGTCAACGCCTTGAACTTGTCGATAACCCTTAGCGACAAGCCAAGCCTTATAGATGGTTACATTACCATCCACGTATGTCTTCTTCTTAAAGATCCATTTATTTTCTATGGCTCGCCGATCATCGGGCAAGTCATTCAAAGTCCATACTTCGTTTTCATACATGGATCCTATCTCGGATTTCATGGCTTCAAGCCATTTGTCGGAATCCGGGCCCGCCATCGCTTCTTCATAGTTCGAAGGTTCACCATTGTCTAACAACATGATTTCCAGGACAGGGTTGCCGTACCACTCTGGTGTGGAACGTGTCCTTGTGGACCTACGAAGTTCAGTAGCAACTTGATATGAAGTTTCATGATCATCATCATTAACTTCCTCTCTAGTCGGTGCAAGCACCACAGAAACATTTTCTTGAGCTGCGCTACTCTCCGGTTCAAGAGGCAATACTTCATCAAGTTCTACTTTCCTCCCACTTACTTCTTTCGAGAAAAACTCTTTCTCTTGAAAGGATCCATTCTTGGCAACAAAGATCTTGCCTTCGGATCTGAGGTAGAAGGTATACCCAATAGTTTCCTTAGGGTATCCTATGAAGACGCATTTTTCCGATTTGGTTTCGAGCTTTTCAGGTTGAAGTTTCTTGACATAAGCATCGCATCCCCAAACTTTCAGAAATGACAGCTTAGGTTTCTTCCCAAACCATAATTCATACGGTGTCGTCTCAACGGATTTCGACGGAGCCCTATTTAAAAGTGAATGCGGCAGTCTCTAAAGCATAACCCCAAAATGATAGCGGTAGGTCGGTAAGAGACATCATGGATCGCACCATATCCAATAGAGTGCGATTTCGACATTCGGACACACCATTACGCTGAGGTGTTCCAGGCGGCGTGAGTTGTGAAACAATTCCACATTTCCTTAAGTGCGTGCCAAATTCGTGACTCAAATATTCTCCCCCACGATCTGATTGTAAGAACTTGATTTTCCTGTCACGTTGATTCTCAACCTCACTCTGAAATTCCTTGAAATTTTCAAAGGTCTCAGACTTGTGTTTCATTAAGTAGACATACCCATATCTACTTAAGTCATCAGTGAGAGTGAGAACATAACGATAACCACCGCGAGCCTCAATGCTCATTGGACCGCACACATCAGTATGTATGATTTCCAATAAGTTGGTTGCTCGCTCCATTGTTCCGGAGAACGGAATCTTGGTCATTTTGCCCATGAGGCATGGTTCACACGTGTCAAATGATTCATAATCAAGAGACTCCAAAAGTCCATCTGCATGGAGTTTCTTCATGCGCTTGACATCAATGTGACCAAGGCAGCAGTGCCATAAGTACGTGGGACTATCATTATCAACCTTACATCTTTTGGCATTCACACTATGAATATGTGTAACATCACGTTCGAGATTCAATAAGAATAAACCATTGACCAGCGGGGCATGACCATAAAACATATCGCTCATATAAATAGAACAACCATTATTCTCAGATTTAAATGAGTAGCCATCTCGCATTAAACGAGATCCAGATACAATGTTCATGCTTAAAGCTGGTACTAAATAACAATTATTGAGGTTTAAAACTAACCCCGTAGGTAAATGTAGAGGTAGCGTGCCGACGGCGATCACATCGACCTTGGAACCATTCCCGGCGTGCATCGTCACCTCGTCCTTCGCCAGTCTCCGCTTATTTCGCAGCACCTGTTTTGAGTTACAAATATGAGCAACCGCACCGGTATCAAATACACAGGAGCTACTACGAGCGCTGGTTAGGTACACATCAATAACATGTATATCACATATACCTTTGGTATTGTCGACCTTCTTATCCGCTAAGTACTTGGGGCAGTTCCGCTTCCAGTGACCATTTCCCTTGCAATAAAAGCACTCAGTCTCAGGCTTGGGTCCATGCTTTGGCTTCTTCCCGGCAACTGGCTTACCGGGCGCGGCAACTCCCTTGCCATCCTTCTTGAAGTTCTTCTTACTCTTGCCTTTCTTGAACTTAGTGGTTTTATTGACCATCAACACTTGATGTTCCTTTTTGATCCCCACCTCCGCTGATTTCAGCATTGAATATACCTCAGGAATGGTCTTTTCCATCCCCTGCATATTGAAGTTCATCACAAAGCTCTTATAGCTAGGTGGGAGTGACTGAAGGATTCTGTCAACGACCGCATCATCCGGGAGATTAACTCCCAACTGAGATAAGCGGTTGTGCAACCCAGACATTTTGAGTATGTGCTCGCTGATAGAACTATTCTCCTCCATCTTACAACTGTAGAACTTGTCGGAGACTTCATATCTCTTGACCCGGGCATGAGCTTGGAAAACCATTTTCAGCTCTTGGAACATCTCATATGCTCCGTGCTGCTCAAAACGCTTTTGGAGCCCCGGTTCTAAGCTGTAAAGCATGCCGCACTAAACCAGGGAGTAATCATCACTACGCGACTGCCAGGCGTTCATAACGTCTTGAGTTGCCGAGAAAACAGGTGCATCACCTAGCGGTGCTTCAAGGACATATGCTTTCTTGGCAGCCATGAGGATAATCCTCAGGTTATGGACCCAGTCTGTGTAGTTGCTACCATCGTCTTTCAGCTTGGTTTTCTCTAGGAACGCATTGAAGTTGAGGGCAACATTAGTGTGGGACATTTGATCTACAAGACATATTGCAAATTTTTAGACTATGTTCATGATAATTAAGTTCATCTAATCAAATTATTTAATGAACTCCCACTCAGATAGACATCCCTCTAGTCATCTAAGTGATACATGATCCGAGTCAACTAGGCCGTGTCCGATCATCATGTGAGACGGACTAGTCATCATCGGTGAACATCTTCATGTTGATCATATCTTCTATACGACTCATGTTCGACCTTTCGGTCTTTCATGTTCCAAGGCCATGTCTGTACATGCTAGGCTCGTTAAGTCAACCTAAGTGTATTGCGTGTGTAAATCTGGCTTACACCCATTGTATGCGAACGTTAGAACCTATCACACCTGATCATCACGTGGTGCTTCGGAACAACGGGCCTTAGCAACGGTGCACAGTTAGGGGGGAACACAATTCTTGATATTTTAATGAGGGATCATCTTATTTATGCTACCGTCGTTCTTAGCAAATAAGATGTAAAAACATGATAAACATCACATGCAATCAAATAGTGACATGATATGGCCAATATCATTTTGCTCCTTTTGATCTCCATCTTCGGGGCGCCATGATCATCATCGTCACCGGCATGACACCATGATCTCCATCATCATGATCTTCATCATCGTGTCTTCATGAAGTTGCCTCGCCAACTATTACTTCTACTACTATAGCTAACGGTTAGCAATAAAGCAAAGTAATTACGTGGCATTTTCATTGACACGCATGTCATACAATAAATTAAGACAACTCCTATGTGTCCTGCCGGTTGTCATACTCATTGACAAGCAAGTCGTGATTCCTATTATAGGAACATGATCAATCTCATACATCACATATATCATTCATCACATCCTTTTGGCCATATCACATCACACAACATATGTTGCAAGAACAAGTTAGACGTCCTCTAATTGTTGTTGCAAATTTTTACGTGGCTGCTATAGGTTTCTAGCAAGAACGTTTCTTACCTACGCCAAAACCACAACGTGATATGCCAATTTCTATTTACCCTTCATAAGGACCCTTTTCATCGAATCCGATCCGACTAAAGTGGGAGAGACAGGCACCCGCTAGCTACCTTATGCAACTAGTGCATGTCAGTCGGTGGAACCTCTCTCACGTAAGCGTACGTGTAAGGTCGGTCCGGGCTGCTTCATCCCACGATGCCGCCGACTCAAGATAAGACTAGTAACGGCAAGTAAATTGGCAAAATTGATGCCCACAACAATTTGTGTTCTACTCGTGCATAGAAACTACGCATAGACCTAGCTAATGATGCCATTGTTGGGGATCGTTGCAGAAATTAAAAAATTTCTACGCATCACCAAGATCAATCTGTGGAGTTTACTAGCAACGAGAGGGGAGTGCATCTTCATAACTTTGAAGATCGCGATGCGGAAGCGTTGCAAGAACGCGGTCGGTGGAGTCGTACACGACGCGATTCAGATCGCGCCCGATTCCGATCTAAGCACCGAACAACGGTGCCTCAGCGTTCAACACACGTGCAGCCCGGTGACGTCTCCCGCGCCTTGATCCAGCAAGGAGAGAGGGAGAGATTGGGGAAGACTCCGTCTAGCAGCAGCACGACGGCGTGGTGGTGGTGGAGGAGCGTGGCACTCCAGCAGGGCTTCACCAAGCACTGCGAGAGACGAGGAAGGAGAGGGGTAGGGCTGCACCAGGAGAAGGGGTGCGGTTGCCCTCCCACCCCCCACTATTTGTAGGGGGAAGGGGAGAGGGGGCCGGCCCCCTAGATCCATCTAGAGGGGGGGCGGCCCCTCGGGGGGCAGCGGCCCCCTTAGGGTTTCCAACTAGGGGGGAGGGCCCGCCCCCGGGGGGGGGGGGGGGGCAGCGCCCCCCTATGGTTTCCAACCCTAGGCGCCTTGGGCCCTTGGGGGCGCACCAGCCCACTAAGGGGCTGGTTCCCGCCCAACTACATCCCATTAGGTCCTTCGGGGCACGTGGACCCTCCCGGTGGACCCTCGGAACCCCTTCGGTGGTCCCGGTACAATACCGATAAACCCCGAAACCTTTCCGGTGACTGAAACTGGATTTCCCATATATAATCTTTACCTCCAGACCATTCCGGAACTCCTCGTGACATCCGGGATCTCATCCGGGACTCCGAACAACATTCTATAACCACGTACATCTATTCCCTATAACCCTAGCGTCATCGAACCTTAAGTGTGCAGACCCTACGGGTTCGGGAGGCATGCAGACATGACTGAGACATCTCTCCGGCCAATAGCCAACAGCGGGATCTGGATACCCATGTTGTCTCCCACATGCTCCACGATGATCTCATCGGATGAACCATGATGTCAAGGATTCAATCAATCCCGTATACGATTCCCTTTGTCTACCGGTATAGCACTTGCCCGAGATTCTATCATCGGTATACCGATACCTTGTTCAATCTCGTTACGGCAAGTCTCTTTACTCGTTCTGTAACACATCATCCTGTGATCAACTCCTTGATCACACTGAGCTCATTATGATGATGTCCTACCGAGTGGGCCCAAAGATACCTCTCCATCATATGGAGTGACAAATCCCAGTCTCGATTCGTGCCAACCCAATAGATACTTTCGGGGATACCTGCAGTGTACCTTTATAGCCACCCAGTTACGTTGTGACATTTGGCACACCCAAAGTACTCCTACGGTATCCGGGCGTTGCACAATCTCATGGTCTAAGGAAAAAGATACTTGACATTAGAAAGGCTTTAGCAAACGAACTAGACAATCTTGTGCTATGCTTAGGATTGGGTCTTGTCCATCACATCATTCTCCTAATGATGTGATCCCGTTATCAATGACATCCAATGTCAATGGTTAGGAAACCGTAACCATCTATTGATCAATGAGCTAGTCAACTAGAGGCTCACTAGGGACATGTTATGGTCTATGTATTCACACATGTATTATGATTTCCGGATAACACAATTATAGCATGAACAATAGACAATTATCATGAACAAGGAAATATAATAATAACCATTTTATTATTGCCTCTAGGGCATATTTCCAACATTTGGCGGATAAGAAGGATAGCAACCCCTCATTATTTGATACTGGTTCAGTTGCTAAGCACTACTAGGGAAAACCCTAGTAGTAGTGCGGGTTTTGAGGCTATCGGCAGCGCGGGCTGCCGCGCTAAGGCACTACAGCTAACTGTTAGTAGTAGCGCGGTTTGCACCCGCGCTACTACTATTGACTATACCAGCAGCGCTTTTCTAGAACACGCTACTATTACTTAGTTGTAGCGCTTTCCTAGCCCCGCGCTACTGCTATGTGTTTCATCATTTTCCCCTGCTTCCTACCAAGTTTCAGTTTCAATAAACTGCAATTTCTAGATACTAGGTACTACTAGATATCAATTTCATAAAGCATTATAGGTACTAGGTAGTACTACCTCCGTTCCAAATTACTCGATAACGATCATCATATGCATCCTCAAGCTGTACAAAGGTGATATCGATGACGATCATCATATATAGTTTTAGATGATATCGACGACGATCATCATATGTAGTTCTACATGATATCGACGACGATCATCAAATGTAGTTCTAGATGATATAGCCACACACACATACGTAGTTCTAGCTAGATAATATCGACGACGACCATCATCCTCAAGCCTGGGCGGTGGGTGTTCCTGATAGTAATTAGGATGGCCTGTCCAACACGAAGATTCTTGCCAACAAAGAATCTCTTCCACCCAACCGAGTTTAAGTGTGTGCGACCGTCTGTGTCCATGCGGTAAGTACATGTGGTGACGGAGCCCCTTGCGGTAAGGCGTAGTCTAGCTGAGCCTTCTTCAGCAGGCTCGATACCACAACTCACAGATAGGTTCTTTGGCAATTTCTGAATAAGAAAAACATATCAATTAATAAATAGCCTCGCACATACTCTTGCAAATATATTTCTATTGAGTATAGATTTCTACACTATCAAAAGACACAATACTACGCATTTGTACTAATTAAGCATGAATTCTACTAATAAGTATATATGGATTATCTACACTACTAATAGTTCCTTGGATTCTACACTAATAAGCATGTGATCAGACTCTACACTAAAGCATATCATCGACTAGATTCCACAAAGCATATCATTGGAATCTACACTAAGTATATCATCGGATAATTTGCATTTGTAAGTATAACAATAAAGCATATATATATCATCAAATTACTATAGTCAGTATAACATACCATTTCATGCCGATTGACCATGGTACTTGTCAGACGGGTCACGAATGGCACCCCGACAAATTCATCATGTGGCGGAATTATGTCCCATAGGTTGCACACCTCCTCCTCGCCCAGCCTCATTCTTTGAGCTACGATGGCTTCATGAAGTGGGTTCTCATCATCTTCATCGAGTGGGTCCTCATTATCTTCATCATCTTCGTCATCTTCATTATCTTTGTCATCTTCATCATCTTCCACCAGGTTGATATAAATGACAGCCAGCTTGGGTCTTTCTGCTCTGAAGAAGAAGCTGATCAACTCACCACCAGTAAGACGCATGCGGGCGAGGAAACGGGCCCATCCATCTCCTCCAATCTGCGACATATTGCGTCCTTTCTCGACCTCCATAGTGTATGGCCCCTAGGAGCCTCAAATGTCATAGTGTCTCCTGTCAGCTTGTTGAATTTCAATCTCACATTGCATGGGACGATCTGTGTAAAAAAAGCAAAATGACACAATGCAGTAATGCCAACACTAAAAATAAAATAGTTGTTACATTTCATCTAATTTCTTACCGCCGCATGCGGCTGGAAGTAGATGCCGAACAGCTTGCCAGTTGCAAGGCTGTTGGCGCACCTTGACTTGCACAGTCGACATGGTGGTGGTGGTGGCGCCATTTTCCTAAAGCAATATGAGCAAAGGATTAACGATCCACTTCACAGGAAATAAAAATAGTAGCATATGATATTTTTGGTTCTTCTTCAGTTATATTTTCATAGTGGAACCCGATCCCAAAAAGTAAACAACAAGCTCTCAATTAACTTACTAACACCTTCTATAATAGAACCAACAACTAGCAGGCCAATGCCAAATCAGCCAACAAGACTCACAGACAACAAGTTCTCAATTAGCTTACTAACACCTTCTAGAATATCTCTAGATGAAGAGATTCTTCCGCGAGAAGTAATTTCAGGGGCACCTATCGCCAAAAAAACTATTTGGCCCCTACCAAAGGTATAATCCTAAGATCTGTAATAAGTTATCTACCAAATCAAGGTACCACCAACTAGACACATTTCATCTAATTTGACCCCTATTGCCTAAGATAACTGCTTAAAAGAACAAGTGGAAAATTTAATTGGGATTAACTTAGCACTTGCAAACTAAATACTTGTACCACCTACCAAAGCATTTCAACTAAATTGGCACCTACATTTTGCAAAAAATAACTTATTACAGAAAAACAAAAGCATCTAGTTATCCATATGAAATTCATAAGCCCTCGCTGCATCTAGGTAGGGCAACCCTCGGGGGGTGCTGACGAGGAGGGGGGATGGCATGGTGACCTCGGTCGGGGGTGCTGATGAGGGGAAGGTCGGTGACTTTCCTATGAGAGGGGGCGACGACAACGACCGGCAAGGGGATCAAGGGCAGTCGGCCAAAGGCGCCCGGCCAGAGCTCGCGGGCAGCGACAGAGTGGGCGGCAAGAGGGTGGAGGAGCAGCTAGCAGAGGGGTGGCGAGAGGGGGGAGGAGCATTACCTTCGGCGGCGGTGGTGGTGGCGCGTGGTGGCGGAGGAGAAACCCTAACCGCAGCTGCTGGCGTCGGGCGGAGGGGGACAACTGAGAGAGATGAGCGTGCAGGGGGCCGGGCCGCGTGTTTTGTTTTGCTGTAGCAGTAGCGTGGGTACAGGGAGCGCGCTACTGCTAAGCCCAATATCAGTAGCGCTTTGTCCTGAAAAAATGCTACTACTAAGGCTAAGCATCTAAAAACATCAAAACTATACATTGGTCATCATTGATTTTTTGTGTAGAATCTAAATAGTCAACATGAATCCTCTGAAGGAAATATGCCCTAGAGGCAATAATAAAGTTATTATTTCCTTATATCATGATAAATGTTTATTATTCATGCTAGAATTGTATTAACCGGAAACATAATACATGTGTGAATACATAGACAAACAAAGTGTAACTAGTATGCCTCTACTTGACTAGCTCGTTAATCAAAGATGGTTATGTTTCCTAACCATGAACAATGAGTTGTTATTTGATTAACGGGATCACATCATTAAGTGAATGATCTGATTGACAAGACCCATTCCATTAGCTTAGCACCTGATCGTTTAGTATGTTTCTATTGCTTTCTTCATGACTTATACATGTTCCTATAACTATGAGATTATGCAACTCCCGTTTGCCGGAGGAACACTTTGGGTGCTACCAAACGTCACAACGTAACTGGGTGATTATAAAGGAGTACTACAGGTGTCTCCAAAGGTACATGTTGGGTTGGCGTATTTCGAGATTAGGATTTGTCACTCCGATTGTAGGAGAGGTATCTGTGGGCCCTCTCGGTAATACACATCACTTAAGCCTTGCAAGCATTGCAACTAATAAGTTAGTTGCGGGATGATATATTACAGAACGAGTAAAGAGACTTGCCGGCAACGATATTGAACTAGGTATTTGGAATACCGACGATCGAATCTCGGGCAAGTAACATACCGATGACAAAGGGAACAACGTATGTTGTTATGCGGTCTGACCGATAAAGATCTTCGTAGAATATGTAGGAGCCAATATGGGCATCCAGGTCCCGCTATTGGTTATTGACCGGAGACGTGTCTCGGTCATGTCTACATTGTTCTTGAACCCGTAGGGTCCGCACGCTTAAGGTTACGATGACAGTTATATTATGAGTTTATGCATTTTGATGTACCGAAGGTTGTTCGGAGTCCCGGATGTGATCACGGACATGACGAGGAGTCTCGAAATGGTCGAGACATAAAGATTGATATATTGGAAGCCTATGTTTGGATATCGAAAGTGTTCCGGGTGAAATCGGGATTTTACCGGAGTACCGGGAGGTTACCGGAACCCCCCGGGAGCTATATGGGCCTTAGTGGGCTTTAGTGGAAAAGAGAAGGGGCAGCCCAAGATGGGCTGCACGCCTCCCCCCTCCCCTAGTCCTATTAGGACAAGGAGAGGTGGCCGGCCCCCCTCTCTCTCTTTTCCCCCTCCGCGAATCCTATTCCAACTAGGATTGGGGGGGGGGGGAATCCTACTCCCAGAGGGAGTAGGACTCTCCTGGCGCAGCCTCCTTGGCCGGCCAGCCTCCCCCCTTAGTCCTTTATATACGGAGGCAGGGGCACCCCAGAGACACACAAGTTGATCCACGTGATCTATTCCTTAGCCATGTGCGGCGCCCCCAGCCACCATAGTCCTCGATAATATTGTAGCGGAGTTTAGGCGAAGCCCTGCTGCTGTAGTACATCAAGATCGTCACCACGCCGTCGTGCTGACGGAACTCTTCACTGACACTTTGCTGGATCGGAGTCCGGGGATCGTCATCGAGCTGAACGTGTGCTAGAACTCGGAGGTGCCGTAGTTTCGGTGCTTGATCGGTCGGATCGTGAAGACGTACGACTACATCAACCAAACGCTTCCGTTGTCGATCTACTGGGTATGTAGATCATACTCCCCCTCTCGTTGCTATCATCACCATGATCTTGCGTGTGCATAAGAATTTTTTTGAAATTACTACGAAACCCAACAGTGGCATCCGAGCCTAGGTTTTATATGTTGATGTTATATGCACGAGTAGAACACAAGTGAGTTGTGGGCGATATAAGTCATACTGCCTACCAGCATGTCATACTTTGGTTCTGCGGTATTGTTGGATGAAGCGGCCCAGACCAACATTACGCGTACGCTTACGCGAGACCGGTTCTCCCGACGTGCTTTGCACAGAGGTGGCTTGTGGGTGACAGTTTCTCCAACTTTAGTTGAACCGAGTATGGCTACGCCCGGTCCTTGCGAAGGTTAAAACGGAGTCAAATTGACAAACTATCGTTGTGGTTTTGATGCATAGGTGAGATTGGTTCTTGCTTAAGCCCGTAGCAGCCACGTAAAACTTGCAACAACAAAGTAGAGGACGTCTAACTTGTTTTTGCAGGGCATGTTGTGATGTGATATGGTCAAGGCATGATGCTGAATTTTATTGTATGTGATGATCATGTTTTGTAACCGAGTTATCGGCAACCGGCAGGAGCCATATGGTTGTCGCTTTATTGTATGCAATGCAATCGCGATGTAATGCTTTACTTTATCACTAAACGGTAGCGATAGTCGTGGAAGCATAAGCTTGGCGAGACAACAACGATGCTACGATGGAGATCAAGGTGTCATGCCGATGACGATGGTGATCACGACGGTGCTTCGGAGATGGAGATCACAAGCACAAGATGATGATGGCCATATCATATCACTTATATTGATTGCATGTGATGTTTATCTTTTATGCATCTTATCTTGCTTTGATTGACGGTAGCATTATAAGATAATCTCTCACTAAATTATCAAGTAGTGTTCTCCCTGAGTATGCACCGTTGCGAAAGTTCTTCGTGCTGAGACACCATGTGATGATCGGGTGTGATAGGTTCTACGTTCAAATACAACGGGTGCAAAACAGTTGCACACGCGGAATACTCAGGTTAAACTTGACGAGCCAAGCATATACAGATATGGCCTCGGAACACGGAGACCGAAAGGTCGAGCGTGAATCATATAGTAGATATGATCAACATAAAGATGTTCACCAATGAAACTACTCCATCTTACGTGATGATCGGACATGGTTTAGTTGATTTGGATCACGTGATCACTTAGAGGATTAGAGGGATGTCTATCTAAGTGGGAGTTCTTAAGTAATATGATTAATTGAACTTAAATTTATCATGAACTTAGTCCCTGATAGTATCTTGGTTGTTTATATTGATTGTAGATAGATGGCTCGTGCTGTTGTTCCGTTAAATTTTAATGCATTCCTTGAGAAAGCAAAGTTGAAAGATGATGGTAGCAATTACACGGACTGGGTCCGTAACTTGAGGATTATCCTCATTGCTGCACAGAAGAATTACGTCATGGAAGCACCGCTGGGTGCCAGGCCTGCTGCAGGAGCAACGCCGGATGTTATGAACGTCTGGCAGAGCAAAGCTGATGACTACTCGATAGTTCAGTGTGCCATGCTTTACGGCTTAGAATCGGGACTTCAACGACGTTTTGAACGTCATGGAGCATATGAGATGTTCCAGGAGTTGAAGTTAATATTTCAAGCAAATGCCCGGATTGAGAGATACGAAGTCTCCAATAAGTTCTATAGCTGCAAGATGGAGGAGAACAGTTCTGTCAGTGAGCATATACTCAAAATGTCTGGGTATAATAATCACTTGATTCAGTTGGGAGTTAATCTTCTGGATGTCTGCGTCATTGACAGAATTCTCCAATCACTGCCACCAAGCTACAAGAGCTTCGTGATGAACTATAATATGCAAGGGATGAATAAGACTATTCCCGAGCTCTTCGCGATGCTGAAAGCTGCGGAGGTAGAAATCAAGAAGGAGCATCAAGTGTTGATGGTCAACAAGACCACTAGTTTCAAGAAAAAGGGCAAAGGGAAGAAGAAGGGGAACTTCAAAAAGAATGGCAAGCAAGTTGCTACTCAAGAGAAGAAACCCAAACCTGGACCTAAGCCTGAAACTGAGTGCTTCTATTGCAAGCAGACTGGTCACTGGAAGCGGAACTGCCCCAAGTATTTGGCGGATAAGAAGGATGGCAAGGTGAACAAAGGTATATGTGATATACATGTTATTGATGTGTACCTTACTAATGCTCGCAGTAGCACCTGGGTATTTGATACTGGTTCTGTTGCTAATATTTGCAACTCGAAACAGGGACTACGGATTAAGCAAAGATTGGCTAAGGACGAGGTGACGATGCGCGTGGGAAACGGTTCCAAAGTCGATGTGATCGCAGTCGGCACGCTACCTCTACATCTACCTTCGGGATTAATATTAGACCTGAATAATTGTTATTTGGTGCTAGCGTTGAGCATGAACATTATATCTGGATCTTGTTTGATGCGAGACGGCTATTCATTTAAATCGGAGAATAATGGTTGTTCTATTTATATGAGTAATATCTTTTATGGTCATGCACCCTTGAAGAGTGGTCTATTCTTGTTAAA
This sequence comes from Triticum urartu, assembly GCF_056163025.1. NCBI lineage: Eukaryota > Viridiplantae > Streptophyta > Magnoliopsida > Poales > Poaceae > Triticum > Triticum urartu. The sequence goes on from NC_141877.1 coordinate 672,799,719, forward strand.
TCTCGATAGTAGTAATACACATATTCATAATGTTGAAACCAAAAGATGTAGAGTTGATAATGATAGTGCAACTTATTTGTAGCACTGCCGTTTAGGTCATATCGGTGTAAAGCGCATGAAGAAACTCCATACTGATGGACTTTTGGAACCACTTGATTATGAATCACTTGGTACTTGCGAACCGTGCCTTATGGGTAAGATGACAAAAACACCGTTCTCCGGTACTATGGAGAGAGCAACAGATTTGTTGGAAATCATACATACAGATGTATGTGGTCCGATGAATATTGAGGCTCCTGGCGGATATCGTTATTTTCTCACCTTCACAGATGATTTAAGCAGATATGGGTATATCTACTTAATGAAACATAAGTCTGAAACATTTGAAAAGTTCAAGGAATTTCAGAGTGAAGTTGAAAATCATCGTAACAAGAAAATAAAGTTTCTACGATCTGATCGTGGGGGAGAATATTTGAGTTACGAGTTTGGTGTACATTTGAAAAATTATGGAATAGTTTCGCAACTCACGCCACCCGGAACACCACAGCGTAATGGTGTATCCAAACGTCGTAATCGTACTTTACTGGATATGGTGCGATCTATGATGTCTCTTACTGATTTACCGCTATCGTTTTGGCGATGCGCTCTAGAGACGGCCGCATTCACGTTAAATAGGGCACCATCAAAATCCGTTGAGACGACGCCTTATGAACTGTGGTTTGGCAAGAATCCAAAGTTGTCGTTTTTGAAAGTTTGGGGCTGCGATGCTTATGTGAAAAAGCTTCAACCTGATAAGCTCGAACCCAAATCGGAGAAATGTGTCTTCATAGGATATCCAAAGGAGACTATTGGATACACCTTCTATCACAGATCCGAAGGCAAGACTTTTGTTGCTAAATTCGGAAACTTTCTTGAGAAGGAGTTTCTCTCGAAAGAAGTGAGTGGGAGGAAAGTAGAACTTGACGAGGTAACTGTACCTGCTCCCTTATTGGAAAGTAGTACATCACAGAAAACTGTTTCTGTGACACCTACACCAGTTAGTGAGGAAGTTAATGATAATGATCATGAAACTTCAGAACAAGATACTTCTAAACCTCGTAGATCAACCAGAGTAAGATCCGCGCAGAGTGGTACGGTAATCCCGTTCTGGAAGTCATGATGCTAGATCATGATGAACCTACGAACTATGAAGAAGCAATGGTGAGCCCAGATTCCGCAAAGTGGCTTGAAGCCATGAAATCTGAGATGGGATCCATGTATGAAAACAAAGTATGGACTTTGGTTGACTTGCCCGATGATCGGCAAGCAATTGAGAATAAATGGATCTTCAAGAAGAAGACTGACGCTGACGGTAATATTACTGTCTACAAAGCTCGACTTGTCGCAAAAGGTTTTCGGCAAGTTCAAGGGATTGACTACGATGAGACCTTCTCACCCGTAGCGATGCTTAAGTCTGTCCGAATCATGTTAGCAATTGCCACATTTTATGATTATGAAATTTGGCAGATGGATGTCAAAACTGCATTCTTGAATGGATTTCTGGAAGAAGAGTTGTATATGATGCAACCAGAAGGTTTTGTCGATCCAAAGGGAGCTAACAAAGTGTGCAAGCTCCAGCGATCCATTTATGGACTGGTGCAAGCCTCTCGGAGTTGGAATAAACGTTTTGATAGTGTGATCAAAGCATTTGGTTTTATACAGACTTTTGGAGAAGCCTGTATTTACAAGAAAGTGAGTGGGAGCTCTGTAGCATTTCTGATATTATATGTGGATGACATATTACTAATTGGAAATGATGTAGAATTTCTGGATAACATAAAGGGATACTTGAATAAGAGTTTTTCAATGAAAGACCTCGGTGAAGCTGCTTACATATTAGGCATTAAGATCTATAGAGATAGATCAAGACGCTTAATTGGACTTTCACAAACCACATACCTTGACAAAGTTTTGAAAAAGTTCAAAATGGATCAAGCAAAGAAAGGGTTCTTGCCTGTGTTACAAGGTGTGAAGTTGAGTAAGACTCAATGCCCGACCACTGCAGAAGATAGAGAGAAAATGAAAGATGTTCCCTATGCTTTAGCCATAGGATCTATCATGTATGCAATGCTGTGTACCAGACCTGATGTGTGCCTTGCTATAAGTCTAGCAGGGAGGTACCAAAGTAATCCAGGAGTGGATCACTAGACAGCGGTCAAGAACATCCTGAAATACCTGAAAAGGACTAAGGATATGTTTCTCGTATATGGAGGTGACAAAGAGCTCATCGTAAAAGGTTACGTTGATGCAAGCTTTGACACAGATCCGGATGATTCTAAATCGCAAACCGGATACGTGTTTACATTAAACGGTGGGGCTGTAAGTTGGTGCAGTTCTAACAAAGCGTTGTAGCGGGATCTACATGTGAAGCGGAGTACATAGCTGCTTCGGAAGCAGCAAATGAAGGAGTCTGGATGAAGGAGTTCATACCCGATCTAGGTGTCATACCTAGTGCATCGGGTCCAATGAAAATCTTTTGTGACAATACTGGTGCAATTGCCTTGGCAAAGGAATCCAGATTTCACAAGAGAACCAAGCACATCAAGAGACGCTTCAATTCCATCCGGGATCTAGTCCAGGTGGGAGACATAGAGATTTGCAAGATACATACGGATCTGAATGTTGCAGACCCGTTAACTAAGCCTCTTCCACGAGCAAAACATGATCAGCACCAAGGCTCCATGGGTGTTAGAATCATTACTGTGTAATCTAGATTATTGACTCTAGTGCAAGTGGGAGACTGAAGGAAATATGCCCTAGAGGCAATAATAAAGTTATTATTTCCTTATATCATGATAAATGTTTATTATTCATGCTAGAATTGTATTAACCGGAAACATAATACATGTGTGAATACATAGACAAACAAAGTGTCACTAGTATGCCTCTACTTGACTAGCTCGTTAATCAAAGATGGTTATGTTTCCTAACCATGAACAATGAGTTGTTATTTGATTAACGGGATCACATCATTAAGTGAATGATCTGATTGACAAGACCCATTCCATTAGCTTAGCACCCGATCGTTTAGTATGTTGCTATTGCTTTCTTCATGACTTATACATGTTCCTATAACTATGAGATTATGCAACTCCCGTTTGCCGGAGGAACACTTTGGGTGCTACCAAATGTCACAACGTAACTGGGTGATTATAAAGGAGTACTACAGGTGTCTCCAAAGGTACATGTTGGGTTGGCGTATTTCGAGATTAGGATTTGTCACTCCGATTGTAGGAGAGGTATCTCTGGGCCCTCTCGGCAATACACATCACTTAAGCCTTGCAAGCATTGCAACTAATAAGTTAGTTGCGGGATGATGTATTACAGAACGAGTAAAGAGACTTGCCGGTAACGAGATTGAACTAGGTATTTGGAATACCGACGATCGAATCTCGGGCAAGTAACATACCGATGACAAAGGGAACAACGTATGTTGTTATGCGGTCTGACCGATAAAGATCTTCGTAGAATATGTAGGAGCCAATATGGGCATCCAGGTCCCGCTATTGGTTATTGACCGGAGACGTGTCTCGGTCATGTCTACATTGTTCTCGAACCCGTAGGGTCCGCACGCTTAAGGTTACGATGACAGTTATATTATGAGTTTATGCATTTTGATGTACCGAAGGTTGTTCGGAGTCCCGGATGTGATCACGGACAGGACGAGGAGTCTCGAAATGGTCGAGACATAAAGATTGATATATAGGAAGCCTATGTTTGGATATCGGAAGTGTTCCGGGTGAAATCGGGATTTTACCGGAGTACCGGGAGGTTACCGGAACCCCCCGGGAGCTATATGGGCCTTAGTGGGCTTTAGTGGAAAAGAGAAGGGGCAGCCCAAGATGGGCTGCGCGCCTCCCCCCTCCCCTAGTCCTATTAGGACAAGGAGAGGTGGCCGGCCCCCCTCTCTCTCTTTTCCCCCTCCGCGAATCCTATTCCAACTAGGATTGGGGGGGGATCCTACTCCCAGAGGGAGTAGGACTCTCCTGGCGCAACCTCCTTGGCCGGCCAGCCTCCCCCCTTAGTCCTTTATATACGGAGGCAGGGGCACCCTAGAGACACACAAGTTGATCCACGTGATCTATTCCTTAGTCGTGTGCGGCGCCCCCAGCCACCATAGTCCTCGATAATATTGTAGCGGAGTTTAGGCGAAGCCCTGCTGCTGTAGTACATCAAGATCGTCACCACGCCGTCGTGCTGACGGAACTCTTCCCCGACACTTTGCTAGATCGGAGTCCGGGGATCGTCATCGAGCTGAACGTGTGCTAGAACTCGGAGGTGCCGTAGTTTCGGTGCTTGATCGGTCGGATCGTGAAGACGTACGACTACATCAACCAAACGCTTCCGTTGTCGATCTACTAGGTATGTAGATCATACTCCCCCTCTCGTTGCTATGCATCACCATGATCTTGCGTGTGCGTAGGAAATTTTTTGAAATTACTACGAAACCCAACATCCTCACCGTACCTGTATAGGCACATGTGAAGATTCATATTGCAGCCACAAATCCTACACATACAGTTCAATGAAGACCAAGTGCTCGAGATAGTTTGAGAAGTAACATATTTAAGGTGGTAAACACCTTGTTCGCTTAGCAGTATGGGACTAAACTTAATTAGTTGCAAGAGGGGATGATACTTAGCAGCAACGAGTTTTAAAGAAAAACGCCGCTACTAAGTACTTTAGCAGTAGTGCGTCCAGGAGAAGGGCGCTACTACTATATCTAGCCTGAGGGCAACACCGTGGCAATTCTAGTAGTAGCGCTCATTTCATCTAGAGCGCTACTGCTACTGGGCTATTATTAGCGCGGTTTTCTGGAGCCCACTACTGCTAATTAGCAGTAGCGTTTGTTTTTAAACCTCGCTGCTGCTAAGATTCTATGTATAAGGTTTTTCCTAGTAGTGAAGATTAGTAACTCGAAGCGGGAGTTGCAGAATGAACAGAGACTAGTTAAGGGTGAAGTGACGATGTGTGTTGGAAGTGGTTCCAAGATTGATATGATCATCATCGCACACTCCCTATACTTTCGAGATTAGTGTTGAACCTAAATAAGTGTTATTTGGTGTTTGCGTTAAGCATGAATATGATTTGATCATGTTTATTGCAATACAATTATTCATTTAAAGTCAGAGAATAAATGTTGTTCTGTTTACATGAATAAAACCTTCAATGGTCATACACCCAAGGTGAATGGTTTATTGAGTCTTGATCGTAGTGATACACATATTCATAATATTGAAGCCAAAAGATGCAAAGTTAATAATGATAGTGCAACTTATTTGTGGCAGTGCTGTTTAGGTCATATTGGTGTAAAGTGCATGAAGAAAATCCATGCTGATGGGCTTTTGAAATCACTTGATTATGAATCAGTTGATGCTTGCGAACCATGCCTCATGGGCAAGATGACTAAGACTCCGTTCTCCGGAACTTCACAGATGATTTGAGCAGATATGGGTATATCTACTTAATGAAACATAAGTCTGAAACATTTGAAAAGTTCAAAGAATTTCAGAGTGAAGTGAAAAATCATCGTAACAAGAAAATAAAGTTTCTACGATCTGATCGCAGAGGAGAATATTTGAGTTACGAGTTTGGTCTTCATTTGAAACAATGCGGAATAGTTTCGCAACTCACGCCACCTAGAACACCACAGCGTAATGGTGTGTCCGAACATCGTAACCGTACTTTATTAGATATGGTGCAATATATGATGTCTCTTACCGATTTACCACTATCGTTTTGGGGTTATGCATTAGAGACAACTGCATTCACGTTAACTAGGGCACCATCTAAATCCGTTGAGATGACGCCATATGAACTGTGGTTTGGCAAGAAACCAAAGTTGCCGTTTCTTAAAGTTTGGGGTTGTGATGCTTATGTGAAAAAGTTTCATCCTGATAAGCTCAAACCCAAATCGGAGAAATGCGTCATCATAGGATACCCAAAGGAGACAGTTGGGTACACCTTCTATCAAAGATCCGAAGGCAAGATATTCGTTGCTAAGAATGGATCCTTTCTAGAGAAGGAGTTTCTCTCGAAAGAAGTGAGTGGGAGGAAAGTAGAACTTGATGAGGTAACTGTACCAGCTCCCTTATTGGAAAGTAGTTCATCACAGAAATCTGTTCCTGTGACTCCTAAACCAATTAGTGAGGAAGCTAATGATGATGATCATGTAACTTCAGATCAAGTTACTACCGAACCTCGTAGGTCAGCCAGAGTGAGATTCGCACCAGAGTGGTACGATAATCCTATTCTGGATGTCATGTCACTTGACCATGATGAACCTACGAACTATGAGGAAGCGATGATGAGCCCAGATTCCGCGAAATGGCTTGAGGCCATGAAATCTGAGATGGGATCCATGTATGAGAACAAAGTATGGACTTTGATTGACTTGCCCGATGATCGGTGAGTCATTAAGAATAAATGGATCTTCAAGAGGAAGACGGACGCTGATAGTAGTGCTACTATCTACAAAGCTTGAATTGTCGCAAAATGTTTTCGACAAGTTCAAGGTGTTGACTACGATGAGATTTTCTCACTTGTATCGATGCTTAAAAGTCTGTCCGAATCATGTTAGCAGTTGCCGCATTTTATGAAATCTGGCAAATGGATATCAAAACTATATTCCTTCATGGATTTCTTAAAAGAAGAGTTGTATATGATGCAACTAGAAGGTTTTGTCAATCCTAAAGGTGCTAACAAAGTGAGCAAGCTCCAACGATCCATCTATGGACTGGTGCAAGCATCTCGGAGTTGGAATATATGCTTTGATAAAGTGATCAAAGCATATGGTTTTATACAGACTTGCGGTGAAGCCTGTATTTACAAGAAAGTGAGTGGGGGCACTACAACATTTCTGATAAGTATATGTGAATGACATATTGTTGATCGGAAATAATGTAGAATTTTCTGGAAATCATAAAGGAGTGTTTGAAAAGAGTTTTTCAAAGAAAGACCTCGATGAAGCTGCTTACACATTGAGCATCAAGATCTATAGAGATAGATCAAGACGCTTGATAAGTTTTTTCAATGAATACATACCTTGACAAGATTTTGAAGTAGTTCAAAATGGAACAGTCAAAGAAGGAGTTCTTGACTGTGTTGCAAGGTGTGAAGTTGAGTAAAGACTCAAAACCGTACCACAGCAGAAAATAGAAAGAGAATGAAAAGTCATTCGCTATGCCTCAGTCATAGGTTCTATAAACTATGATATGTTGTTTACCAGTCCTATTGTATACCTTATCATCTTTCTGGCAAGGGAGTACAATAGTGATCTAGGAGTAGATCACTAGACAACGGTCAAAATTATCCTTAGAGGACTAAGGAAATATTTCTCGGTTATGGAAGTGATAAAAGAGTTCGTCGTAAAGATTTACGTCGATGCAAGCTTTTTACATCGATCTAGATGACTCTAAGTCTCGATCTGGATACATATTGAAAGTGGGAGCAATTAGCTAGAGTAGCTTCGTGCAGAGCATTGTAGACATAGAAATTTGCGAAATACATACGGATCTGAATGTTGCAGACCCGTAGGCTAAACTTCTCTCACAATAAAAACATGATCACTCTTTGGGTGTTAATCACATAGCGATGTGAACTAGATTATTGACTCTAGTAAACCCTTTGGGTATTAGTCACATGGAGATGTGAACTAATCATATAAAGATGTGAACTAGATTATTAACTCTAGTGCAAGTGGGAGACTGAAGGAAATATGCCCTAGAGGCAATAATAAAGTTATTATTTATTTCCTTATATCATGATAAATGTTCATTATTCATGCTAGAATTGTATTAGCCGGAAACTTAGTACATGTGTGAATACATAGACAAACAGAGTGTCACTAGTATGCCTCTACTTGACTAGCTCGTTGAATCAAAGATGGTTAAGTTTCCTAGCCATAGACATGAGTTATCATTTGATTAACGGGATCACATCATTAGAGAATGGTGTGATTGACTTGACCCATTCCGTTAGCTCAGCACGATGATCGTTTAGTTTGTTGCTACCACTTTCTTCATGACTTATACATGTTACTCTGACTATGAGATTATGCAACTCCCGAATACCGGAGGAACACTTTGTGTGCTAACAAATGTCACAATGTAACTCGGTGATTATAAAGGTGCTCTACAGGTGTCTCCGATGGTACTTGTTGAGTTGGCATAGATAGAGATTAGGATTTGTCACTCCGATTGTCTGAGAGGTATCTCTGGGCCCTCTCGGTAATGCACATCACTATAAGCCTTGCAAGCAATGTGACTAATGAGTTAGTTGCGGGATGATGCATTACGGAACGAGTAAAGAGACTTGCTGGTAACGAGATTGAACTAGGTATTGAGATACCGACGATCGAATCTCGGGCAAGTAACATACCGATGACAAAGGGATCAACGTATACCGTTATGTGGTTTGACCGATAAAGATCTTCATAGAATATGTAGGAACCAATATGAGCATCCATGTTCCGCTATTGGTTATTGACCGGAGATGAGTCTCGGTCATGTCTACATAGTTCTCAAACCCGTAGGGTCCGCACGTGTGACGCCCCCGATTTGACCGTACACTAATCATACACGCAAATGTGTATGATCAAGATCAGGGACTCATGGGAAGATATCACAACACAACTCTACAAATAAAATAAGTCATACAAGCATCATATTACAAGCCAGGGGCCTCGAGGGCTCGAATACAAGAGCTCGATCATAGACGATTCAGCGGAAGCAACAATATCTGAGAACAGACATAAGTTAAACAAGTTTGCCTTAAGAAGGCTAGCACAAACTGGGATACAGATCGAAAGAGGCGTAGGCCTCCTGCCTAGGATCCTCCTAAACTACTCCTGGTCGTCATCAGCAGGCTGCACATAGTAGTAGGCACCTCCCGAGTAGTGGTAGTCGTCGTCGACAGTGGCGTCTGGCTCCTAGGCTCCAACGTCTGGTCGCAGCAATCGGGTATAGGAAAGGGGAAAAAGGGGAAGCAAATGTAACACCTTGGACACACCCGCCGGTGGTCGTTACTCCTGGTGGGATCTAGACTGGCCCCACAGATCAATACTAGTCTTTTCTACACACTTTGTCCTCACTCGTGCGCACCCGGGAGCAACTTCCCGGTCGGTCACCCATCCTGACACTACTCCAAGCTGAGCACGCTTAACTTTGGAGTTATGTCCGAATGGGCTCCCGGAAAAGAAGGAATTCCTTATTGATATGAGTAGTCTATCATCCCTAATAAGCCAGGCTATCACATACACCCCCACTCAGAGGAACCGACGTCCTCGTCGGGCCACAGGAACGTTCCCTCTTGGCACAAACGTCTGTGCTTCCAGTCCGGTACATGTGCCATGCCGGGTGCCACGACGGGTCACAAACGTCATGAACAACATGACCACGCACCTGTCCGCAACCATCCGTGTAACCGCGAGGGTCGGCTCTGATACCAACTTGTAACACCCTGGACACACCCGCCGGTGGTCGTTACTCCTGGCGGGATCTAGACTGGCCCCATAGATCAATACTAGTCTTTTCTGCGCACTTTGTCCTCACTCGTGCGCACCCGGGAGCAACTTCCCGGTCGGTCACCCATCCTGACACTACTCCAAGCTGAGCACGCTTAACTTTGGAGTTCTGTCCGAATGGGCTCCTGGAAAAGAAGGAATTCCTTATTGATATGAGTAGTCTATCATCCCTAATAAGCCAGGCTATCACAGCAAAGCAACCATGAGTACTCATCCAAAGTACTCGCAAGCAAGGAGCTACACTACATATGTATGCATTGGTATCAAATGGAATAAGGGTATCATATGTGGACTGGACTGCAGAATGCCGGAATAAGAGGGGGATAGCTAGTCCTATCGAAGACTACGCTTCTGGCCACCTCCATCTTGCATAATGTAGAAGAGAGTAGATGGTAAGTTCACCAAGTAGCATCGCATAGCATAAAACCTAACTGATGATCCTCCCCTCGTCGCCCTGTGAGAGAGCGACCACCGGTTGTATCTGGCACTTGGAAGGGTGTGTTTTATTAAGTATCCGGTTCTAGTTGTCATAAGGTCAAGGTACAACTCCAAGTCGTCCTGTTACCGAAGATCACGGCTATTCGAATAGATTAACTTCCCTGCAGGGGTGCACCACATAACCCAACATGCTCGATCCCATTTGGCCGGACACACTTTCCTGGGTCATGCCCGGCCTCGGAAGATCAACACGTCGCAGCCTTACCTAGGCACAACAGAGAGGTCAGCACGCCGGTCTAAATCCTATGGCGCAGGGGTCTGGGCCCATCGCCCTTTGCACACCTGCACGTTGCGAACGCGGCCGGAAGCAGACCTAGCCTAGCAGGCTTTCCAGTCCAATCCGGCGCGCGCCGCTCAGTCGCTGACGTCACGAAGGCTTCGGCTGATACCACGACGTCGAGTGCCCATAACTGTCCCCGCGTAGATGGTTAGTGCGTATAGGCCAGTGGCCAGACTCAGATCAAATACCAAGATCTCGTTAAACGTGTTATCTTGAATTAACCGCGAACTCCGACCAGGGCCAGGCCCACCTCTCTCCTAGATGGTCTCAACCTGCCATGTCGCTCTGCCACAAAGTAACAGTCGGGGGCCGTCGGGAACCTAGGCCCACCTCTACCGGGATGGAGCCACCTGCCCCTTCAGCCCCCAACTCCGAACAGTATCATAAGTAATGTACAGGATAAAGTATATAGCATATGCGCGTGATCACCTCCCGAAGTGATCACGGCCCAGTAGTATAGCATGGCAGACGGACAAGAGTGTAGGGCCACTGATGGAACACTAGCATCCTATACTAAGCATTAGGATAGCAGGTAAAGGTAACAACAGTAGTAGCAAGGACAAGCTATGCACCAGAATAGGATTAACGAAAAACAGTAACATTCTACACTACTCTAATGCAAGCAGTATAGAGAAGAGTAGGCGATATCTGGTGGTCAAAGGAGGGGCTTGCCTGATTGCTCTGGCAAGAAGAAGGAGTCGTCAACACCGTAGTCGTACTGGGTAGCAGCAGCGTCGGTCTCGGTGTCTAGCGAGAGAAGAGGGGGAAGAAACAATAAATACAATGCAAACAAATGCATGACGATGCATGACACAAGAAAAGGCGTGATGCTAAGCGTGCCCTAACGCGGTAGGAGGTGATACCGACGAAGGGGGGAAACATCCGGAAAAGTATCCCCGGTGTTTCGCGTTTTGGACAGATGAACCGGAGGGGGAAAGTTGCGTGTTCTCTATGCTAGGGATGTGTGACGGACGAACGGGCTGCGTATCCGGATTCGTCTCGTCGTTTTGAGCAACTTTCATGTACACAGTTTTTTTATCCAAACTACGGTTTATTTTATATTAATTTCTAAAGTTTAATGCATATTATGGATTTATTTATATACCAAAATTTAATCAGTAAATACTTTTGTCATGTAGTGAAATGCCAACCACAGTGTATGACAGGTGGGGCAGGCTCAAAGTCAATAGTCCAGTCAGCGGTTGACTGGGTCAATGTTGACTGGTCAAACAGGCTGGTGGGACCTAGCTGTCATAGAGACAGTGCAAATTAGCAGCTTAATTAATTCTAACAGATTATTAGGTGGGGGCCACATGTCATAGACTCAGTTTTGATTTAGAGTTAATCTACACAATTTAATTAGTTGGTAGGCCCCATGTGTCAGCCACACATTAAAACAAAGAGGGATGTTTATTAATCTAAAGTGGATTAGCCCCTAAGTAACACAGGGGCATCGTTCCAGCAACAGAGAGCCGGCCATGGCTACTCTGTGCTCGCATGCGGAAGGCGCCGGCGACTCGGCCGGGGCAGGCAACGGCAGGCCTGCCAGCGGTGGGAGGCGGAGGTGGCGGCATAGCGCAACAGCAGCAGGGCGGCCGGCGGAGTAGCACAGCAGAAGTAGCAGCAGCAGCGCGGTACGCAGTGGGCAGCAGAAGGCGGCGGTGACAGCAGGTCGAAGCAGCGCGGAGCAGGGGCGAGCGAGGTGGCGTGGGTGCTGCGGCAGGAAGCGACCGGGGGCGCGGCCACATGCGTAGGGGGTGAGCGCAGGGGAGGAGGCGTGCGGGCAAGGGTGGTCTCCGGCGAGTGCGATGATGCGTGCGCGCAGATGTCGTCGACAGTGGAAGGGGGAGCGGGCCGGGCGCGGCTGCGGCTGAGCAAGGCGCAGGCTCGCAGCCAGGGGCGCAGGCGGACGAGCCCCGGGCGCGCACATGAAGCAGGGCGGGGGTGCGGTGAGCGCAGCCACAGGTTCGGGCAACGGCGACACGATCGTGAAACAGACAAGATTCCAGAGGGGGGAGCGGAATCGGACGAGGGCTCACCGAGGAGCGCAGGGGCGAGCTCGGGGCAGTCCGGGGAGGACAGGGAGGGCACGGTGGAGCAGATCGAGCGGGGGCGCGCCGGCGACCGTAGTTGAAGGAGACGACGGTGACGACGCGATGCAGGGCCCCGGGCTCGATCCATTGGTGAGGGAGACGAAGGCGACGACGGCGAAGCTCCAGGACGTGGTGGCGCAGCGTAGGGATGCAGCCAACCACGGGGACGACGACGACAAGGCGACGGCCGCGCGGTGAGGTGCGGGATCGTGCAAACGAGGGCGCGAGGAGAAGGAGGAAGGGGAATGGGGTGAGCTAGGGTTCGCGTGGAGAGGAGGGCGTCGGTTAAGTAGGCGCCGAGGGGTGACGGATGGGCGCCACAGCGACGCCCACTGCCGTGGTGGCCATCGCCGGTGCCCACGCCCCCCCGGTGAACAGAAGAGGGAGGGAGGTGGCACTGGTGGGCTGGCTTGGTTTGGCCAGTGAGGCCAGCTGGGCCATTTGGCCCAGGGGGAAAGGGGCTTTTTTTTTACTTTTTTTTTGTTAGTGATCTGTTTTTCTTTTTATTTATTTATCTACCCCTTAACTTAGTTGAAGTAAAATGAGAACCTGGTTTCTAAATTAGTATTTGCTATTTATACCTCTGCCACAAAAAGCTTGGTACTTAAATAAATTAATTGTTAATATAGAAATTATAAAAAGGCATTTACATAATTGTTTAAGACACTATTTTAAACATTTTAATGCACTTAAACCTTTTATAAAAGTTTGGTTTCACCACCAATAATACTTATGAATTATTTTCCATAGCTTGCACATTTTAGTTTTGACATTCGAAAACTTTTATTGTTTGACTTTAATTTAAATTTGGATTTGGACCAATTAGAATCTAAGCGAGATTAGCAACAGTAACAATGGTGACGTGTCATCATTAGCACATGATTACTGTAGCTTAAATATCCGGGCATCACAGCACGCTTAATGTTCTGTGACGATTTGTATTATGAGTTATGTGATTTGATGAATGAAGTTTGTTCGGAGTCCCGAATAAGATCGGGGACATGACGAGGAGTCTCGAAATGGTCGATATGCAAAGATCGATATATTGGAAGGCTATATTCGGACATTGAAAAGGTTCCGAGTGATTCGGGTATTTTTCGTAGTACTGGAGAGTTACGGGAATTCGCCGGGAGAAGTACTGGGCCTTATTGGGTCATACGGGAAAAGAGGAGGCAGGCCAAAGGGAAGGAGGCGCGCGCCCTCCATGGGTGCGAATTGGACTATGGGAAAGGGGGTGGCGCCCCCCTTTGCCCTTTCCCACTCCCTCTCTCTTTCGTTCTTTCTTCTCTCCTACTCCGGAAAGGAAAAGGGGAATCCTACTAGGACTTGGGAGTCCTAGTAGGACTCCCCACACTTGGCGTGCCCCCTCTAAGGCCGGCCTCCTCCTCCTCCCTCCTTTATATACGTGGCCAGGGGGCACCTCATAGACACACAACAATTGATCATTGATCTTTTAGCCATGTGCGGTGCCCCCCTCCACCATAATCCACCTCGGTCATATTGTAGCAGTGCTTAGGAGAAACCCTGCGTCGATAGCTTGATCAATACCATCACCACGCCGTCGTGCTGACGAAGTTCTTCCCGAAGCTCTACTGGGTCGTGAGTTCGTGGGACATCACCTTGCTGAACGTGTGCTGAACGCGGAGGTGCCGTACGTTCGGTACTGTGGATCGGTTGATCGTGAAGACGTACGACTACATCAACCGCATTGTTATAACGCTTCCGCTTATGGTCTACGAGGGTACGTAGACGACACTCTCCCCTCTCGTTGCTATGCATCACCATGATCTTGCGTGTGTGTAGGATTTTTTTTAAATTACTACGTTCCCCAACACTTCATACACCATTTTGTATCATTTTGGGGATCTAATCTATTAACTCAGTGACCAGTATTAGTTGTTGTTTCTACATGTTTTTGGTTTTATAGAAAATCCATACCAAACATAGTCCAAACATGATGAAATATTTTGATAAATTTTTCTGGACCAAAGAAACCTAGGAAGCTTCGGGGGAGGTCTAGAAGCCAGAGGAGGAGACAACAAGGCAGCACGGCGTGCCCTAGGGGGTAGGCATGCCGTGCACCCTTATCAGCTCCTCGTAGTTCCGTTTGACCTACTTCCAACGCAATAAGTTCCCAAATATTCTGAAACCCCCAAGGCGAGACCCGAAACAATTATTCCGTAGCCGCAAGCCTCTATTCTTCCATGATTCCATCTGGAGGCCTTTTCTGGTACTCTGCCGGAGGGGGAATCGATCATGGAGGGCTTCTACATCAACCTTGCTGCCTCTCCAAAGATGCGTGAGTAGTTCCCCACAGGACCTACGGGTCCATAGCAATAGCTGAAGGAAATATGCCCTAGAGGCAATAATAAAGTTATTATTTATTTCCTTATTTCATGATAAATGTTTATTATTCATGCTAGAATTGTATTAACTGGAAACATAATACATGTGTGAATACATAGACAAACAGAGTGTCACTAGTATGCCTCTACTTGACTAGCTCGTTGATCAAAGATGGTTAAGTTTCCTAGCCATAGACATGAGTTGTCATTTGATAAACGGGATCACATCATTAGGAGAATGATGTGATTGACTTGACCCATTCTGTTAGCTTAGCACTTGATCGTTTTAGTTTACAGCTATTGCTTTCTTCATGACTTATACATGTTTCTATGACTATGAGATTATGCAACTCCTGATTACCGGAGGAACACTTTGTGTGCTACCAAATGTCACAACGTAACTGGGTGATTATAAAGGTGCTCTACAGGTGTCTTCGATGGTACTTGTTGAGTTGGCATAGACCGAGATTAGGATTTGTCACTCCGATTATCGGAGAGGTATATCTGGGCCCTCTCGATAATGCACATCACTATAAGCCTTGCAAGCAATGCAACTAATGAGTCAGTTGCGGGATGATACATTACGAAAACGAGTAAAGAGACTTGCCGGTAACAAGATTGAACTAGGTATTGAGATACCGACGATCGAATCTCGGGTGAGTAACAAACCAATGACAAAGGGAACAACGTATGTTGTTATGCGGTTTGACCGATAAAGATCTTCGTAGAATATGTAGGAACCAATATGAACATCCAGGTTCCGCTATTGGTTATTGACCGGAGACATGTCTCGGTCATGTCTACATAGTTCTTGAACCCGTAGGGTCCGCACGCTTAACGTTCGGTGACGATCGGTATTATGAGTTTATGTGATTTGATGTACCGAAGGTAGTTCGGAGTCCCGGATAAGATCGGGGACATGACGAGGAGTCTCAGAATGATCGAGACGTAAAGATTGATATATTGGACGACTATATTCGGACATCGGAAAGGTTCCGAGTGATTCGGGTATTTTTCGGAGTACCGGGGAGTTACGGGAATACGGGGAAGATGTATTGGGCCTCATGGGCCAAGTGGTGGAAGAGAGGTGGCAGGGCGCGCGTCCCCCTAGCCCAAACCAAATTGGACTAGGGGGGAGGCCCCCCTTTCCTCCTTTCCTCCCTCTCCTTCCTTCTTCATCTCCTTCTTCCTTTCCTCCTCCTAGCAGGAGTAGGAAAGGGGAGTCCTACTCCTACTAGGAGGAGGACTCCTCCTCTTGGCGCGTCTAGCAAGGGCCGGCCGGCCTCCCCCTTGCTCCTTTATATACTGGGGCAGGGGGCACCCTAGAACACACAAGTTGATTGGTCCAAGCCGTGTGCGGTGCCCCCCTCCACCATAATCCACCTCGATCATATCGTAGCGGTGCTTAGACGAAGCCCTGCGTTGGTAGCAACATCATCACCGTCATCACGCCATCGTGCCGATGGAACTCTCCCGTGAAGCTCTACTGGATCGGAGTTCGTGGGACGTCATCGAGCTGAACATGTGCTGAACTCGGAGGTGCCGTGCATTCGGTACTTGGATCGGTCGGATCGCGAAGACGTTCGACTACATCAACCGCGTTCTCATAACGCTTCCGCTTACGGTCTATGAGGGAACGTGTGAAGGAAATATGCCCTAGAGGTAATAATAAAGTTATTATTTATTTCCTTATATCATGATAAATGTTTATTATTCATGCTAGAATTGTATTAACCGGAAACATGATACATGTGTGAATACATAGACAAACAAAGCGTCACTAGTATGCCTCTACTTGATTAGCTCGTTAAATCAATGATGGTTATGTTTCCTGACCATAGACATGAGTTGTCATTTGATTAACGGGATCACATCATTGGAGAATGATGTGATTGACTTAACCCATCCGTTAGCTTAGCACGATGATCGTTTAGTTTGCTGCTACCGCTTTCTTCATGACTTATACATGTTCCTATGACTATGAGATTATGCAACTCCCGTTTACCGGAGGAACACTTGTTGGAAATATGCCCTAGAGGCAATAATAAAATGATTATTATATTTCCTTGTTCATGATAATTGTCTATTATTCATGCTATAATTGTATTATCCGGAAATTGTAATACATGTGTGAATACATAGACCACAATGTGTCCCTAGTGAGCCTCTAGTTGACTAGCTCGTTGATCAACAGATAGTCATGGTTTCCTGGCTATGGACATGGGGATGTCATTGATAACGGGATCACATCATTAGGAGAATGATGTGATGGACAAGACCCAATCCTAAGCTTAGCTCAAAGATCGTGTAGTTCGTTTGCTGTAGCTTTTCTGAATGTCAAGTATCATTTCCTTAGACCATGAGATTGTGCAACTCCCGGATACCGTAGGAGTGCTTTGGGTGTGCCAAACGTCACAACGTAACTGGGTGACTATAAAGGTACATTACAGGTGTCTCCGAAAGTGTCTGTTGGGTTGGCACGAATCGAGACTGGGATTTGTCACTCCGTATGACGGAGAGGTATCTCTGGGCCCACTCGGTAATGCATCATCATAATGAGCTCAATGTGATCAAGTGGTTGATCACGGGATCATGCATTACGGTATGAGTAAAGTGACTTGCCGGTAACGAGACTGAACAAGGTATTGGGATACCGACGATCGAGTCTCGGGCAAGTAATGTACCGATTGACAAAGGGAATTGTATATGGATTGATTAAGCCCTCGACATCGTGGTTCATCCAATGAGATCATCGAGGAGCATGTGGGAGCCAACATGGGTATCCAGATCCCGCTGTTGGTTATTGACCGGAGAGTCGTCTCGGTCATGTCTGGCTGTCTCCCGAACCTGTAGGGTCTACACACTTAAGGTTCGGTGACGCTAGGGTTGTAGAGATATTAGTATGCAGCAACCCGAAAGTTGTTCGGAGTCCCGGATGAGATCCCGAATGTCACAAGGAGTTCCGGAATGGTCCGGAGGTGAAGAATTATATATAGGAAGTGTAGTTTCGGCCATCGAGAAGGATTCAGAGTCACCAGTATTGTACTGGGACCACCGGATGGGTCCCGGGGGTCCACCGGGTGGGGCCACCCATCACGGAGGGCCCCGTGGGCTGAAGTTTGGAGGGAACCAGTCCCTAGTGGGCTGGTGCGCCCCCCTTGGCCCCCCCTGCGCCTAGGGTTGGAAACCCTAGGGTGGGGGGCGCCTCCACTTGCCTTGGGGGGCAAGCCTCCCCCTTGGCCGCCGCCCCCCCAAGGAGATCCCATATCCTAGGGCCGGCGCCCCCCAAGGGGCCTATATAAAGGGGGGGGGAGGGAGGGCAGCCGCACCTCAAGTCTTGGCGCCTCCCTCTCCCCTGCTACACCTCTCCCTCTCGCAGAAGTTCGGCGAAGCCCTGCTGCGATCACTGCTGCATCCACCACCACACCGTCGTGCTGCTGGATCTTCATCAACCTCTCCTTCCCCATTGCTGGATCAAGAAGGAGGAGACGTCATCCGCTCCATACGTGTGTTGAGCGCGGAGGTGCCGTCCGTTCGGCACTTGGTCATCGGTGATTTGGATCACGGCGAGTACGACTCCATCATCCCCGTTCTCTTGAACGCTTCCGCTCGTGATCTACAAGGGTATGTAGATGCACTCCTCTCTCCTTCGTTGCTAGATGACTCCATAGATTGATCTTGGTGATGCGTAGAAAATTTTAAAATTCTGCTACGTTCCCCAATAGTGGTATCAGAGCTAGGTCTATGCGTAGTTACTATGCACGAGTAGAACACAAAGTAGTTGTGGGCGTCGATATTGTCAATTTGCTTGCCGTTACTAGTCTTATCTTGATTCGGCGGCATCGTGGGATGAAGCGGCCCGGACCAACCTTACACGTACGCTTACGTGAGACCGTTTCCACCGACTGACATGCACTAGTTGCATAAGGTGGCTGGCTGGTGTCTGTCTCTCCCACTTTAGTCGGATCGGATTCGATGAACAGGGTCCTAATGAAGGGTAAATAGAAATTGGAAATTCACGTTGTGGTTTTGGCGTAGGTAAGAAACGTTCTTGCTAGAAACCTATAGCAGCCATGTAAAAACTTGCAACAACAATTAGAGGACGTCTAACTTGTTTTTGCAACAAGTGTTTTGTGATGTGATATGGCCAAAGGTTGTGATGAATGATGAATGATATATGTGATGTATGAGATTGATCATGTTCTTGTAATAGGAATCACGACTTGCATGTCGATGAGTATGACAACCGGCAGGAGCCATAGGAGTTGTCTTTATTTATTTATGACCTGCATGTCAACATAAACGTCATGTAATTACTTTACTTTATTGCTAAAGCGTTAGCCATAGTAGTAGAAGTAACAGATGACGAGACAACTTCAAGAAGACACGATGATGGAGATCATGGTGTCATGCCGGTGACAACGATGATCATGGAGCCCCAAAGATGGAGATCAAAGGAGCAAATGATATTGGCCATATCATGTCACTATTTGATTGCATGTGATGTTTATCATGTTTTACATCTTATTTGCTTAGAACGACGGTAGCTTAAATAAGATGATCCGTCGTAATAATTTCAAGAAAGTGTTCCCCCTAACTGTGCACCGTTGCGAAGGTTCGTTGTTTCGAAGCACCATGTGATGATCGGGTGTGATAGATTCTAACGTTCGAATACAACGGGTGTAAGACAGATTTACACACGCAATACACTTAGGTTGACTTGACGAGCCTAGCATGTACAGACATGGCCTCGGAACACAGAAGACCGAAAGGTCGAGCATGAGTCGTATAGAAGATACGATCAACATGAAGATGTTCACCGATGTTGACTAGTCCGTCTCACGTGATGATCGGACACGACCTAGTTAACTCGGATCATGTTATACTTAGATGACTAGAGGGATGTCTATCTGAGTGGGAGTTCATTGAATAATTTGATTAGATGAACTTAATTATCATGAACTTAGTCTAAAATCTTTACAATATGTCTTGTAGATCAAATGGCCAACGTTGTCCTCAACTTCAACGCGTTCCTAGAGAAAACCAAGCTGAAAGACGATGGCAGCAAGTATACGGACTGGGTCCGGAACCTAAGGATCATCCTCATAGCTGCCAAGAAAGATTATGTCCTAGAAGCACTGCTAGGTGACACACCCGTCCCACAGAACCAAGATGTTATGAATGCTTGGCAGACACATGCTGATGATTACTCCCTCGTTCAGTGCGGCATGCTTTACAGCTTAGAACCGGGGCTCCAAAAGCGTTTTGAGAGACACGGAGCATATGAGATGTTCGAAGAGCTGAAAATGGTTTTTCAAGCTCATGCCCGGGTCGAGAGATATGAAGTCTCCGACAAGTTCTTCAGCTGTAAGATGGAGGAAAATAGTTCTGTCAGTGAGCACATACTCAAAATGTCTGGGTTGCATAACCGCTTGACTCAGCTGGGAGTTAATCTCCCGGATGACGCGGTCATTAACAGAATCCTTCAGTCGCTTCCACCGAGCTACAAGAGCTTTGTGATGAACTTCAATATGCAGGGGATGGAAAAGACCATTCCTTAAGTATTTGCAATGCTGAAATCAGCAGAGGTAGAAGTCAAAAAGGAACATCAAGTGTTGATGGTGAATAAAACCACTAAGTTCAAGAAAGGCAAGGGTAAGAAGAACTTCAAGAAGGATGGAAAGGGAGTTGCCGCGCCCGATAAGCAAGCTGCCGGGAAGAAGCCAAAGAATGGACCCAAGCCCGAGACTGAGTGCTTTTATTGCAAGGGAAGTGGTCACTGGAAGCGGAACTGCCCCAAATACTTAGCGGACAAGAAGGCCGGCATCACAAAAGGTATATGTGATATACATGTAATTGATGTGTACCTTACCAGTACTCGTAGTAGCTCCTGGGTATTTGATACCGGTGCGGTTGCTCACATTTGTAACTCAAAGCAGGAGCTGCGGAATAAGCGGAGACTGGCGAAGGATGAGGTGACGATGCGCGCCGGGAATGGTTCCAAGGTCGATGTGATCGCCATCGGCACGCTACCTCTACATTTACCTACGGGATTAGTTTTAAACCTCAATAATTGTTATTTAGTGCCAGCTTTGAGCATGAACATTGTATCAGGATCTCGTTTAATACGAGATGGCTACTCATTTAAATCCGAGAATAATGGTTGTTCTATTTATATGAGAGATATGTTTTATGGTCATGCTCCGATGGTGAATGGTTTATTCTTAATGAATCTCGAGCGTAATGCTACACATATTCATAGTGTGAATATCAAAAGATGTAAGGTTGATAATGATAGTCCCACATACTTGTGGCACTGCCGCCTTGGTCACATAGGTGTCAAACGGATGAAGAAGCTCCATGCAGATGGACTTTTAGAGTCTCTTGATTACGAATCATTTGACACGTGTGAACCATGCCTCATGGGTAAAATGACCAAGACTCCGTTCTCAGGAACAATGGAGCGAGCAACCAACTTATTGGAAATCATACATACTGATGTGTGCGGTCCAATGAGTGTTGAGGCTCGCGGTGGCTATCGTTATGTTCTCACCCTCATTGATGACTTGAGTAGATATGGGTATGTCTACTTAATGAAACACAAGTCTGAGACCTTTGAAAAGTTCAAGGAATTTCAGAGTGAGGTTGAGAATCAACGTGACAGGGAAATCAAGTTCTTGCGATCAGATCGTGGGGGAGAATATTGAGTCACGAATTTGGCACACACTTAAGAAAATGTGGAATAGTTTCACAACTAACGCCGCCTGGAACACCTTAGCGTAATGGTGTGTCCGAACGTCGTAATCGCACTCTATTAGATATGGTGCGATCTATGATGTCTCTTACCGATTTACCGCTATAATTTTGGGGCTATGCTTTAGAGACTGCCGCATTCACTTTAAATAGGGCTCTGTCGAAATCCGTTGAGACGACACCGTATGAAATATGGTTTGGGAAGAAACCTAAGCTGTCATTTCTAAAAGTTTGGGGATGCGATGCTTATGTGAAGAAACTTCAACTTGAAAAGCTCGAACCCAAATCGGAAAAATGCGTCTTCATAGGATACCCTAAAGAAACTATTGGGTGTACCTTCTACCTCAAATCCGAGGGCAAGATCTTCGTTGCCAAGAATGGGTCCTTTCTAGAGAAAGAGTTTCTCTCGAAAGAAATAAGTGGGAGGAAGGTAGAACTTGATGAAGTATTACCTCTTGAACCGGTAAGTGGCGCAGCTCAAGAAAATGTTCCTGAGGTGCCTGCACCGACTAGAGAGGAAGTTGATGATGATGATCATGAAACTTCAGATCAAGTTGCTACTGAACTTCGTAGGTCCACAAGGACACGTTCCAAACCAGAGTGGTACGGTAACCCTGTCTTGGAAATCATGTTGTTAGACAACGGTGAACCTTCGAACTATGAAGAGGCGATGGCGGGCCCGGATTCCGACAAATGGCTGGAAGCCATGAAATCCGAGATAGGATCCATGTATGAAAACGAAGTATGGACTTTGACTGACTTGCCTGATGATCGGCGAGCCATAGAAAATAAATGGATCTTTAAGAAGAAGACAGACGCGGATGGTAATGTGACCATCTATAAAGCTCGGCTTGTCGCTAAGGGTCATCGACAAGTTCAAGGGGTTGACTACGACGAGACTTCCTCACCTGTAGTGAAGCTGAAGTCCGTCCGAATCATGTTAGCAATTGCTGCATTCTATGATTATGAGATATGGCAAATGGACGTCAAAACGGCATTCCTTAATGGTTTCCTTAAGGAAGAATTGTATATGATGCAGCCGGAAGGTTTTGTCGACCCTAAGAATGCTGACAAGGTGTGCAAGCTCCAACGCTCGATTTATGGGCTGGTGCAAGCATCTCGGAGTTGGAACATTCGTTTTGATGAGATGATCAAAGCGTTTGGGTTTATGCAGACTTATGGAGAAGCCTGCATTTACAAGAAAGTGAGTGGGAGCTCTGTAGCATTTCTCATATTGTATGTGGATGACATACTGTTGATGGGAAATGATATAGAATTCTTGGAAAGCATAAAGGCCTACTTGAACAAGTGTTTTTCAATGAAGGACCTTGGAGAAGCTGCTTATATAGGCATCAAGATCTATAGAGATAGATCGAGACGCCTCATTGGTCTTTCGCAGAGTACGTACCTTGACAAGATATTGAAGAAGTTCAAAATGGATCAGTCAAAGAAGGGGTTCTTGCCTGTATTGCAAGGTACGAGATTGAGCATGGCTCAATGCCCGACCACGGCAGAAGATAGAGAAAATATGAGTGTCGTCCCCTATGCCTCGGCCATAGGGTCTATCATGTATGCTATGCTGTGTACCAGACCTGATGTAAACCTTGCCATGAGTTTGGTAGGAAGGTACCAAAGTAATCCCGGCATGGAACACTGGACAGCGGTCAAGAATATCCTGAAGTACCTGAAAAGGACCAAGGAAATGTTTCTCGTTTATGGAGGTGACGAAGAGCTCGTCGTAAAGGGTTATGTCGATGCTAGCTTCGACACAGATCTGGATGACTCTAAGTCACAAACCGGATACGTGTATATTTTGAATGGTGGGGCAGTAAGCTGGTGCAGTTGCAAGCAAAGCGTTGTGGCGGGATCTACATGTGAAGCAGAGTACATGGCAGCCTCGGAGGCAGCACACGAAGCAGTCTGGGTGAAGGAGTTCATTACCGACCTAGGAGTCATACCCAATGCGTCGGGCCCGATGACTCTCTTCTGTGACAACACTAGAGCTATTGCCCTTGCCAAGGAGCCTAGGTTTCACAGGAAGACCAGGCATATCAAGCGTCGCTTCAACTCCATTCATGAAAGTGTTCAAAATGGAGACATAGAGATTTGTAAAGTACATACGGACCTGAATTTCCGTTGACTAAACCTCTCCCTAGAGCAAAACATCATCAACACCAGAACTGTATGGGTGTTCGATTCATCACAATGTAACTAGATGATTGACTCTAGTGCAAGTGGGAGACTGTTGGAAATATGCCCTAGAGGCAATAATAAATTGATTATTATATTTCCTTGTTCATGATAATTGTCTATTATTCATGCTATAATTGTATTATCCGGAAAACGTAATACATGTGTGAATACATAGACCACAATGTGTCCCTAGTGAGCCTCTAGTTGACTAGCTCGTTGATCAACAGATAGTCATGGTCTCCTGGCTATGGACATGGGGATGTCATTGATAACGGGATCACATCATTAGGAGAATGATGTGATGGACAAGACCCAATCCTAAGCTTGGCTCAAAGATCGTGTAGTTCGTTTGCTGTAGCTTTTCTGAATGTCAAGTATCATTTCCTTAGACCATGAGATTGTGCAACTCCCGGATACCGTAGGAGTGCTTTGGGTGTGCCAAACGCCACAACGTAACTGGGTGACTATAAAGGTACATTACAGGTGTCTCCGAAAGTGTCTGTTGGGTTGGCACGAATCGAGACTTGGATTTGTCACTCCATATGACGAAGAGGTATCTCTGGGCCCACTCGGTAATGCATCATCATAATGAGCTCAATGTGATCAAGTGGTTGATCACGGGATCATGCATTACGGTACGAGTAAAGTGACTTGCCGGTAACGAGATGGAACAAGGTATTGGGATACCGACGATCGAGTCTCGGGCAAGTAACGTACCGATTGACAAAGGGAATTGTATACGGATTGATTAAGTCCTCGACCTCGTGGTTCATCCGATGAGATCATCGAGGAGCATGTGGGAGCCAACATGGGTATCCAGATCCCGCTGTTGGTTATTGACCGGAGAGTCGTCTCGGTCATGTCTGCTTGTCTCCCGAACCCGTAGGGTCTACACACTTAAGGTTCGGTGACGCTAGGGTTGTAGAGATATTAGTATGCAGCAACCCGAAAGTTGTTCGGAGTCCCGAATGAGATCCCGGGCGTCACGAGGAGTTCCGGAATGGTCCGGAGGTGAAGAATTATATATAGGAAGTGCAGTTTCGGCCATCGGGAAGGATTCGGAGTCACCGGTATTGTACCGGGACCACCGGATGTGTCCCGGGGGTCCACCGTGTGGGGCCACCCATCCCAGAGGGCCCCGTGGGCTGAAGTGGGGAGGGAACCAGCCCCTAGTGGACTGGTGCGCCCCCCCCCTTGGGCCCCCTGCGCCTAGGGTTGGAAACCCTAGGGTGGGGGGTGCCTCCACTTGCCTTGGGGGGCAAGCCTCCCCCTTGGCCGCCCCCCAAGGAGATCCCATCTCCTAGGGCCGGCGCCCCCCCAGGGGGCCTATATAAAGGGGGGGAGGGGAGGGAGGGCAGCCGCACCTCAAGTCTTGGCGCCTCCCTCTCCCCTGCTACACCTCTCCCTCTCGCAGAAGCTCGGCGAAGCCCTGCTGCGATCACTGCTGCATCCACCACCATGCCGCCGTGCTGCTGGATCTTCATCAACCTCTCCTTCCCCCTTGCTGGATCAAGAAGGAGGAGACGTCATCCGCTCCGTACGTGTTTTGAACGCGGAGGTGCCGTCCGTTTGGCACTTGGTCATCGGTGATTTGGATCACGGCGAGTACGACTCCATCATCCCCGTTCTCTTGAACGCTTCCACTCGTGATCTACAAGGGTATGTAGATGCACTCCCCTCTCCTTCGTTGCTAGATGGCTCCATAGATTGATCTTAGTGATGCGTAGAAAATTTTAAAATTCTGCTACGTTCCCCAACAACACTTTGTGTGCTACCAAACGTCACAACGTAACTGTGTGATTATAAAGGTGCTCTACAGGTGTCTCCGAAGGTACTTGTTGGGTTGGCGTATTTCGAGATTAGGATTTGTCACTCCGATTGTTGGAGAGGTATCTCTGGGCCTACTCGGTTATACACATCACTTAAGCCTTGCAAGCATTGCAACTGATGAGTTAGTTGTGGGATGATGTGTTACGGAACGAGTAAAGAGACTTGCCGGTAACGAGATTAAACTAGGTATTGAGATACCGACGATCGAATCTCGAGCAAGTAACATACCGATGAAAAAAGGAACAACGTATTTTGTTATGCAGTTTGCCCGATAAAGATCTTCGTAGAATATGTAGGAACCAATATGAGCATCCAGGTTCCGCTATTGGTTATTGACCGGAGACGTGTCTCGGTCATGTCTACATAGTTCTTGAACCTTTAGGGTCCACACGCTTAAAGTTCGATGACGGTTATATTATGAGTTTATGGTTTTTGATGTACCGAAGGTAGTTCGGAGTCCCGGATATGATCACGGACATGACGAGGAGTCTCGAAATGTTCGAGACGTAAAGATCGAGGACGACTATATTTGGATACCGGGATGGTTCCAGGTGAGATCGGGATAATACCGGAGCACCGGGAGGTTATCATAACCCCCGGGAGGTATATGGGCCTTAATGGGCTTTAGTGGAAAGGAGGGGAAAGGAGCAAGGGAGGGGGTGCGCCCCCCAAGCCCTATCCGAATTGGGAGGGGGCCGGGCCCCCCTTTCCTTCCTCCCTCCTTCCTCCCTCCTTCCTCTTCCTTCCCTCTCCCTCTCCAAATAGGAAAAGGAGGAGTCCTACTCCCGGTGGGAGTAGGACTCCCCCCTTGGGCACGCCTCCTCCTCTTGGCCAGCCCTCTCCTCCCCTCCTTTATATACGGAGGAGAGGGGCACCCCATAGACAACAATTGATCTCTTGGATCTTTTAGCCGTGTGCGGTGCCCCTCTCCACCATAGTCTCTACCTCGATAATATTGTAGCAGTGCTTAGGCGAAGCCCTGCGATAGTAGAACATCAACATCGTCACCACGCCGTCGTGCTGACGAAACTCTCCCTCAAAGCTTTGCTGGATCGGAGTTCGAGGGACGTCATCGAGTTGAACGTGTGCAGAACTCGGAGGTGCCGTGCGTTCGGTACTTGATCGGTCGGATCGTGAAGACGTACGACTGCATAAACCGCGTTGTGCTAACGCTTCCGCTTTCGGTCTACGAGGGTACGTGGACACACTCTCCCCTCTCGTTGCTATGCATCACCATGATCTTGCGTGTGCGTAGGAATTTTTTTTGAAATTACTACGTTCCCCAACAGTGGCATCCGAGCCTGGTTATATGCGTTGATGTTATATGCACGAGTGGAACACAAGTGAGTTGTGGGTGATACAAGTCATACTGCTTACCAGCATGTCATACTTTGGTTCGGCGGTATTGTTGGATGAAGCGTCCCGGACCGACATTACGCGTACACTTACGCGAGACTGGTTCTACCGACGTGCTTTGCACACAGGTGGCTGGCGGGTGTCAGTTTCTCCAACTTTAGTTGAACCGAGTGTGGCTACGCCCGGTCCTTGAGAAGGTTAAAACAACACTAACTTGACAAACTATCATTGTGGTTTTGATGCGTAGGTAAGAACGGTTCTTGCTCAGCCCCTAGCAGCCACGCAAAACTTGCAACAACAAAGTAGAGGACGTCTAACTTGTTTTTGCAGGGCATGTTGTGATGTGATATGGTCAAGACATGATGCTATATTTTATTGTATGAGATGATCATGTTTTGTAACTGAGTTATCGGCAACTGGCAGGAGCCATATGGTTGTCGCTTTATTGTATGCAATGGAATCGCCCTGTAATTGCTTTACTTTATCACTAAACGGTAGCGATAGTCGTAGAAGCAATAGTTGGCGAGACGACAATGATGCTACGATGGAGATTAAGGTGTCGCGCCGGTGACGATGTTGATCATGACGGTGCTTCGGAGATGGAGATCACAAGCACAAGATGATGATGGCCATATCATATCACTTATATTGATTGCATGTGATGTTTATCTTTTATGCATCTTATTTTGCTTTGATTGTCAGTAGCATTATAAGATGATCTCTCACTAAATTTCAAGATAAAAGTGTTCTCCCTGAGTATGCACTGTTGCCAAAGTTCGTCGTGCCCAGACACCACGTGATGATTGGGTGTGATAAGCTCTACGTCCATCTACAACGGGTGCAAGCCAGTTTTGCACACGCAGAATACTCAGGTTAAACTTGATGAGCCTAGCATATGCAGATATGGCTTCAGAACACTGAGACCGAAATGTCGAGCGTGAACCATATAGTAGATATGATTAACATAGTGATGTTCACCTTTGAAAACTACTCCATTTCACGTGATGATCGGTTATGGTTTAGTTGATTTGGATCACGTGATCACTTAGATGATTAGAGGGATGTCTTAGTACCTGATAGTATTTTGCATGTCTATGTTTGTTGTAGATAGATGGCTCGTGTTGTTGTTCCGTTGAATTTTAATGCGTTCCTTGAGAAAGCAAAGTTGAAAGATGATGGTAGCAATTACATGGACTGGGTCCGTAACTTGAGGATTATCCTCATTGCTGCACAGAAGAATTACGTCCTGGAAGCACCGCTAAGTGCCAAACCCACTGCAAGAGCAACACCAGATGTTATGAACACCTGGCAGAGCAAAGCTGATGACTACTCGATAGTTCAGTGTGCCATGCTTTACGGCTTAGAACCGGGACTTCAACGACGTTTTAAACGTCATGGAGCATATGAGATGTTCCAGGAGTTGAAGTTAATATTTCAAGCAAATGCCCGGATTGAGAGATATGAAGTCTCCAATAAGTTCTATAGCTGCAAGATGGAGGAGAATAGTTCTGTCAGTGAGCATATACTCAAAATGTCTGGGTATCATAATCACTTGACTCAATTGGGAGTTAATCTTCCCGTTGATAGTGTCATTGACAGAGTTCTTCAATCACTACCACCAAGCTACAAGAGCTTCATGATGAATTATAATATGGAAGGGATGAATAAGACAATTCCCGAGCTCTTCGCAATCCTAAAGGCTATGGAGGTAGAAATAAAAAAGGAACATCAAGTGTTGATGGTCAATAAGACCGCCAGTTTCAGGAAAAAGGGCAAAGGGAAGAAGAAGGGGAAGTTCAAGAAGAACATGAAACAAGTTGCTGCTCAGGAGAAGAAACCCAAGTCTGGACCTAAGCCTGAGACTGAGTGCTTCTACTGCAAACAGACTGGTCACTGGAAGCGGAACTGCCCCAAGTATTTAGCGGATAAGAAGGATGGCAAGGTGAACAAAGGTATATGTGATATACATGTTATTGATGTGTACCTTACCAGAGCTCGCAATAGCACCTGGGTATTTGATACTGGTTCTGTTGCTAATATTTGCAACTCGAAATAGGGACTACGAATTAAGCGAACACTGGCTAAGGATGATGTGATGATGCGCGTGGGAAATGGTTCCAAAGTTGATGTGATCGCCGTCGGCACGCTACCTCTACATCTACCTTCGGGATTAGTTTTAGACCTAAATAATTGTTATTTGGTGCCAGCGTTGAGCATGAACATTATATCTGGATCTTGTTTAATATGAGACGGTTATTCATTTAAATGTGAGAATAATGGTTGTTCTATTTATATGAGTAATATCTTTTATGACCATGCACCCTTGAAGAGTGGTCTATTTTTGATGAATCTCGATAGTAGTGATACACATATTCATAATGTTGAAGCCAAAAGATGCAGAGTTGATAATCATAGTGCAACTTATTTGTGGCACTGCCATTTGGGTCATATTGGTATAAAGCGCATGAAGAAACTCCATACTGATGGACCTTTGGAATCACTTGATTATGAATCACTTGGTACTTGCGAACCATGCCTCATGGGCAAGATGACTAAATCGCTGTTCTCCGGAACTATGGAGCGAGCAACTGATTTGTTGGAGATCATACATACTGATGTATGTGGTCCAATGAATATTGAGGCTCGCGGCAGGTATCGTTATTTTCTCACCTTCACAGATGATTTAAGCAGATATGGGTATATCTACTTAATGAAACATAAGTCTAAAACATTTGAAAAGTTCAAAGAATTTCAGAGTGAAGTTGAAAATCATCGTAACAAGAAAATAAAGTTTCTACGATCTGATCGTGGAGGAGAATATTTGAGTTACGACTTTGGTCTACATTTGAAGCAATGCAGAATAGTTTCGCAACTCACGCCACCCGAAACACCACAGCGTAATGGTGTGTCTGAACGTCGTAATCGTACTTTACTAGATATGGTGCGATCGATGATGTCTCTTACTGATTTACCGCTATCATTTTGGGGTTATCCTTTAGAGACGGCCGCATTCACGTTAAATAGGGCACCATCAAAATCCGTTGAGACGACACCTTATGAACTATGGTTTGGCAAGAAACCAAAGTTGTCATTTCTTAAAGTTTGGGGCTGCGATGCTTATGTGAAAAAGCTTCAACCTGGTAAGCTCAAACCCAAATCGGAGAAATGTGTCTTCATAGGATACCCAAAAGAAATAGTTGGGTACACCTTATATCACAGATCCGAGGGCAAGACATTCGTTGCTAAGAATGGATCCTTTCTAGAGAAGGAGTTTCTCTCGAAAGAAGTGAGTGGGAGGAAAGTACAACTTGATGAGGTAACTGTTGGGGATATTACTACTGGGCATAAACCGGCCTACCTGGGCCGGATTAACTCCATCAGTAGTTCAAAGGTGTTAAAGCCCAAAGAGGCAGATAAAGGCCCAGGGCCCGTAGTCGGTTTACAACCTGTAGCCGTACATCAGCTTTGTGCACATACTTGTAATATGAGTTAGGAACAAGGAGAGACCAACCCGAAATACGAGTATGAACCGGTGTTGGGACTCTCTGAACCGGCAGGCGTCACCCATGTATATAAGGGAATGACCCGGCGGCGGTTCAGGGAGGACAGACAACGACTCGAGACATAGGCGAAGCTTATTCGCTCCCTAGTCATCGAAACACCCATCAATTCCATCACAACTAGAAGTAGGCTTTTACCTTCATTGAAGGGGCCGAACTAGTATAAACTCTCTTGCGTCCTTGTGTCCGCTTTAACCCCTTCAAGCTAACCCGTAGCGATGGCTCCACGACTAAGTCCTTTCTCTAGGACATCTGCCGTGACAAAACCACGACAGTTGGCGCCCACCGTGGGGCTATCGCACGATGGTTTTCGGTTCTTGGAGGGCCGCCTTGAAGGACTCGAGGGCTATGCTGTAGGATGAATGACTAAGAGTCGTCGCGGCAGGCTCTACATCGACGATGCAGGCTGGGGCCCCGAGGCCGGCTCAGTTGAGTACGGGTACCGGGTCCCCTTTGGTAGCATTCACGCTTTCATTGGGAAGATCGGTGAACCGGGCCCTGAGCCGGACATCTGCACCGACCTCGTCGAGACGGCTCAGCGTGCGCAATCCGCCCGGGTTAAACCGGCCATGAAGCGTGCCTTCGTGGGAGTCATCCATGGAGGAAGTCATGAGGACGGATCGGGATTTCGCGGGGCGACTGTCATTTGTTCCGGTGACGAATCTTCGACCGGAGAAACTGAATCTCTTTATCAGCTACAAGATGGCCGGATTGGGAGCTGTTCTGATGGCGACAGTATTCCGGACCCCTCTGGTCTGCCCAACCGGGTTGGAGTATTCATGGCCGGAACACAAGCAGCGCTTCATTCTTCGACAGCTGCGGCAACGATTTCTGGTTCAGCAGCAGCAACGGCCGCTGGGGCAGGAGGCCCTATGCACCCGCCGGCTCAGGTTCTATCAGAGCTATTTGATGCATTGGCTGTGCTTATGGCAGAAGTTAATCCGCCAGATCAGGACGTTCACAATACGGAGATTGCAAAGGTAAAGGAACAGATCACCCAGGCCAAGGCGGATCTGGCAGCTGAGGACACCAGGATGGCCGCAGAGCGGGCTGCTTTAGACGCACAGGCCTATAGGCTTATGTTAGACCAGAGCGCATCACATGAAGTCATGAGGAGGAAGCACCGGTCCCGCTTACCTCCGGTTTTCGAGGCCAGAGACCTTTTCAACACTCCAGGGCCAAGAGCCGGCAATCCGCTGGAGGGGAACCAGGCAGAAGCCCCTGGGACCGGTGCACCGGTTCAGCCTCGTCAGATCAACCTGCCTCGTCAAAACACCGTTGTACCTCAGGCTGCTTTAACACCCCCGGGTCACTACTCCAGCCCAATGGACAATCTTGTTGCCGCTGCTGCACGGCTGGAGGCCATTCCAATTGAAGGTGACTCGCCACAGGCAGTAGAGACACGACGGGTCAAGGAACTTCTGAGGACCGCTTTGGCCCAACAGGAAGCATACTCGTACAGCCGCGACCGGATCCAGTCGACCCCTCGTCCAAGCCGGAGCTATAGCAGACATATGGATGAACCGGCAGTGTCGAGTAATGAACGACGTGGGGCACCCCGGGACAACAACCCGACGGGTGGTGCTGATGACGCTCAGGAAGTGGTGAACCGGGCCCGAGCGCGTAGGGAGGCCAAGTTAGCCGCACAGCATCAGGCTCGGCAGCTCACGCCGGTTCGTCCAACCATTTCGATCGAACCTGGTGTTACTTCTAGTTCTTTGGGGGTGCCTTGCCTCGTCCCCGCTTTACGCAACATGCGCTTGCCCAAGGATTTCAAAGGCCCACGCAAGGTACCAAATTATACGGCGGATCAACCACCAGAGACATGGGTAGAGAGCTATGAGATGGCCATGGAGATGCTTGATGTGGATGACATGGCGTGTGCGAAATACTTCACCATGATGCTTGAAGGAGCGACCCGTACTTGGTTAAAAAGCTTGCCCGCTAATTCTATCAGTTCATGGGCCCAATTACGAGCCCGGTTTATCAACAATTTCAAGGATACCTGTAAACAACCTATGTCAATAGTGGACTTAGCTGCATGCGTCCAGGAGGAAGGAGAGTCAACGACTTATTGGGTGCGCCGGGTTTCACAAGTGTTGCACTCCTCAGACCGCATCAATGCTGACACCACAGTATTAACCCTAGAAGGCAACTGCCGCTTTGGGCCCCTGAAGTTGAAATTGGGACGGATGAAGCGTCATTGCACCGACATGGGGACCCTCATGGCTGCTTTGGTAAAATATGCTGATTCTGATAGTACCAAGGATCCCGAATCTGATGATGACAAGACAGGGAAGGGGAAGAAGAACAGCAGCTCCAAAGGTTAGCAGCATCACTGGGTAGGCAATGGCTGAGGAGGCAAGCGTAAAGCGGATGTCAACATGGATTTTGTGGCTAATACCAACGTACAGGACAATGGCCAGCGGCGCAAGGGTAGGCCGAAAAATCGTAGTGGAGCGCCCAACCCCAACCCAAACCGCCTGAACTATCTGCTAAGCCAGCCCTGTCCAAGACATGGAACGAAGGAGGAGCCAGCAAACCACCTTTGGAAGGATTGCTTTATTATGCAGGAGTTCAAAAATTCTAATAATTTCCGGTATGATCACGGATCTGGCGGTGGTTCAGGGTCCGGGCCGGGTTACGGTGGAGGAAGTTCCGGTTCAGGGTTTAATGGTAATCCGGGTGGACATAATGGTTAAAATAGTCAGAACAACCAGGGTGGTTACAACCAACAGCAGCAACAGTCAGGTTACCAAAGCAACCCAAAGCAGTTGAGTAATGGGCAGTACCATGTCTTTACCACTAGCTTGGACAAGCGAGACCGGAAGGTTCAGAGGCGGGCAGTCAACTCTGTTGAACCGGCCACACCCCGTTATCTATGTTGGTCTGAACAACCAATCATATGGAGCAGAGAGGATCACCCACTCCAGGTCGATAATCTGGGTCAGTTGGCTCTGGTGGTGGCGCCTCAGGTGGGAGGTTATAAGTTCACCAAGGTGCTCATGGATGGAGGGAGCAGCATTAACATCCTATACTATGAGACCTTCCGTCATATGGGACTTACAGATAAGAATCTCAAACCGTCCAATACAGTATTCCACGGTGTAGTGCCTGGCAGATCAGCATATCCCGTTGGTAAGATAGCTCTTGAAGTGGCCTTTGGGGATGATCATGATTCCAGGTCGGAGACATTAACGTTTGAAGTGGTGAAAATACAAAGTCCATATCATGCCCTGTTTGGGCGTCCGGCATACGCCAAGTTTATGGCTCGGCCCTATTATGTGTATTTGCAGCTCAAGATGCCAGGTCACAAGGGGACAATAACGGTTCACGGAAGCCACAAAATCGCTTTGGAATGCGAGGAAGGAGATGCGGCTTATGCAGAGTCGGTTTGTGCCACCGAGGAGTTGAAGTACTATAAAGACAATGTTGATCCGGCGGACATGACTCCGTTGAAGAAGCCAACTACGGAGCATGATCCGGCCCTGAAGTTCAAATCGGCAGCAGAAACTAAGCTTGTTGACTTCGTACTTGGCGATTCGTCCAAGCAGTTCAGCATTAGTGCCAACTTGGATCCGAAATAGGAAAGTGCGCTCATCGAGTTCATCCGTGAGAATCGGGACATTTTCGCATGGAAGCCCTCTGACATGCCAGGTGTACCGAGGCAACTCGCTGAGCACACACTTAATGTGGATCCTAAATACAAACCGGTGAAATAGTTCCTCCGCCGGTTTAACGAAGAAAGACGCAAGGCGATTGGAGAAGAGGTAGCCAGGCTCTTAGCAGCTGGTTTTATTGTTGAAGTTTTTCACCCTGAGTGGCTTGCCAATCCGGTGCTAGTCCTTAAGAAAAACGGCACCTGGCGTATGTGTGTGGATTACACAGATCTTAATAAAGCTTGTCCAGCAGATCCTTTTGCCCTCCCCCGTATTGATCAAATCATTGATGCTACAGCGGGTTGTGAGCGTTTAAGTTTTTTGGATGCATATTATGGCTATCATCAGATCAAAATGGCAGTCAAGGACCAGGAGAAGACGGCATTCATAACTCCCTTTGGAGCCTTCTGCTATGTGTCTATGCCCTTTGGGCTCAAAAGTGCCCAGGCAACTTATCAACGGTGTGTACAAAATTGTCTTCACAAGCAGATTGGCCGTAATGTACATGCTTACGTGGATGATATCGTGGTTAAATCTAGGGAGAAGGAGACTCTAGTTGATGATTTGAAGGAAACCTTTGATAACCTAAGGACGTACAAGATGATGCTTAATCCGGACAAGTGTGTCTTTGGTGTACCGGCGGGCAAGTTATTGGGTTTTCTGGTGTCCAACAGGGGAATTGAGGCTAATCCGGAGAAGATCACAGCCATCACCTCCCTGGCTAAACCGAAGTGTATCAATGATGTTCAACGCCTGGCAGGCCGGATTCCGCATTAAGCCGGTTTATCAGCCGCCTTGGTGAGAAGGCGATCCCTTTGTATCAGATGTTGAAGAAAACGGATCAGTTCGTCTGGAGTTCTGCTGCTGATGAAGCGTTTGAGGACTTAAAGCGGCAATTGGCCAATCCGCCTGTGCTCGCTGCTCCCATTGACAAGGAGCCGTTACTGCTATATGTTGCTGCTAATGCTCATGCGGTCAGCGTGGCTGTTGTGGTGGAACGAAAGGAGGCAGGTAAGGAGCATCCGGTTCAACGTCCGGTCTATTATATCAGCGAGGTACTCATTGAGTCCAAGCAAAGGTATCCGCATTGGCAGAAGCTGATGTGTGGAGTTTTTATGGCAAGCTAGAAGCTTAAGCAATACTTCCAAGGGCACCCAATTACGGTGGTCAGTTCTGCTCCTTTGGGAGATATCATTCAGAACCGGAAGCAACTGGCCAGATTGCAAAGTGGGCTATAGAGCTGGGGCCGTACGGTTTGAAATATGTGCCTCGGACAGCGATTAAGTCTCAAGCACTTGTTGATTTCATCAATGATTGGACGGAAATGCAAGCACCTGAAGAAAAGCCGGATCATACGTATTGGACCATCCATTTTGACGGATCCAGGCAGTTGGAAGGCTCAGGGGCTGGAGTCGTATTAACTTCCCCACGAGCTGATAAGTTTTGTTATGTTCTCCGTTTAATGTTCCCTTGTACTAACAATGCATCTGAGTATGAAGCCTTGCTCCATGGTCTTCGGATGGCTAAGGAGATGAATCTAAGTCGATTTAAGTGCTTCGGTGATTCGGACCTTGTGGCTCAGCAAGTGTCTGGCACTTGGGACTCCAAGGACCCACTCATGGCAGCATATCGTCGTGAGGTGGATATTGTTGCAGGTTATTTCAGAGGCTATCAGGTGGACCACGTGGACCGGCGGAAAAATGAAGCGGCGGATGCTTTAAGCCGGTTGGGCTCTCAGTGCAAACCGGTCCCACCCAATGTTTTTCTGGATGTGCTGCACAACCCGTTGGTGAAGATCCCTGGTGAAGAGGATTTGGCCATTCCTGATCCGGAGGCTCAATTGGTGGCAGTTCTTCATGTTATTCCAGATTGGACGCTTCCTTATCTGGCGTACAAGAACCGGGGCGAGTTGCCAGAAGATGAGATTCTGGCCCGGCAGATAATCCGGCGATCCAAGTCCATGGCTGTCATCAATGGTGAGTTGCATCATTGCAGTGTATCAGGAGCTTTTCAACGTTGCGTGTCTCCTGAAGAAGGCCGTGAAATTTTGCGGGAGATCCACGAAGGAGATTGTGGTCACCACGCCGGTTCAAAATCTCTGGTGGCTAAAGCGTTTCGCCATGGTTTCTATTGGTTAACTGCTCATGCTGATGCGAAGGATCTGGTCAGACGATGTGATGGTTGCCAAAGGTTTTCAAGACATGCTCATGTACCGGCTCAAGAATTGAGGATGATTCCAATTACTTGGCCGTTTGCGACTTGGGGGCTAGTTATGGTTGGGCCTTTCAAAAGGTCCAAAGATAAGAAGACCCACCTCCTGGTGGCTGTGGACAAGTTTACAAAGTGGGTGGAGGCAGAACCTATTAGCAAGTGTGATGCGGCCACGGCGGTTCAGTTCATCAAAAAGGTGATTTTCCGGTTTGGCTTTCCGCACAGTATTATCATAGATAATGGTACCAATTTATCCAAAGGTGCTATGAAGGAGTTCTGCGAACGGGAGCACATCCGGCTCGACGTTTCATCAGTGGCACATCCACAGTCCAATGGTCAAGCAGAAAGAGCTAATCAAGAGATCTTGAGAGGCATCAAGCCCCGGCTCATGGTGCCTTTGCAGAGAACGTCGGGTTGTTGGGTAGAAGAATTACCATCTGTGTTATGGAGCATCAATACAACACCCAACAGATCAACAGTATACACACCGTTCTTCATGGTTTATGGAGCAGAGGCGGTTCTCCCCAGCGATATCCGTCATGACTCACCTCGTGTCACGGCTTATGTTGAAGCGGACAATGAGACAGCATGACAAGATGCTTTGGACCAGTTGGATGAAGAGCATGACATCGCAGCCGCCCGGTCGGCGATTTACCAGCAGGATCTTCGTCGTTACCACAGTCGCCGAGTCAGAACCAGAGCCTTCCAGGAAGGAGATTTGGTGCTTCGGCTCATCCAAGATCAGACTGATATGCATAAGCTATCCCCACCTTGGGAGGGGCCTTTCGTGGTCAGCAAGAATCTGCACAACGGGTCGTACTATCTGATCGATATTCGAGAGCATAAGGACTCACGTCCATCAGAGGAGGAGACTAACAGGCCGTGGAATATAGCTCATCTTCGGCCTTACTATACCTGGGCCATTGGCTATACTTATGTACATACAATGTATATATTATGATTAAGTAAAATAAACCGGAACCTCAGCTAAAGCGGGGTATCTGTTCTTTTACATCATGTGAGGTTACACGGAGTTGCTCTAAAGCGGCCTCCGGTTTACCCCTTGAGTTTGCTTTGCTAAAAGGATCGTGTTATATCACTTGGAGGATTGGTCATGTCCGAACCAATACCATGCCTCTTGATAGGCGAAAGCCACCAGATCACTTGGGGACTTGGTCATGTCTGAACCAGTCATGCCTCTTGATCGGCCTAAGGCCACAGAATCACTTGGGGGCTTGGTCGAACCCGAACCATGACCACGCCATTTGGTCGGCATAAAATGCCACAAGAATCACTTGGGGACCTGGCTAACTAGAACCATAGTTACACCTAACGGGAGCTTGGTCGTGTTTGGCCATGGTTATGCCATTTGATCAGCTTAAATAAGTCTTTTTTGGCAAACATTTTTTTCGTTGCTTTTGCTTCATACTTTTCTTTGAAGGGTTTTTTTTGCTTTTTATTGTGTTTCTTAAACCGACAATTTTTTTTTCAATTGACGGAACACAATTCACGTCAATCCGGAGGCTATTTGACCGGTTTAATCCGCGTTGTTAACATCCTCTTATGGAGTAACACGGTATTTATCGTAACCCGGCACGGTTTACATGGTAAACCAGCGTCATATATATATACAGGAGCTATTATCTCCTCCAACAGTATGGGTTTGCAAAACTCCGCTTCAAGATTGGCCAAGCCAACTTCACGCTCAATGACGACAGAAAGTGTTTTGGAAAGTTCATTGCCACAGGAAGAACAAATTATGCACGAAGGCATATCAACATCAAAGGTATCAGCTAGCCTATTACAAGGCAACATGGTGCCCATAATAATATAATTATTTTTCGCGAAGAAGAGGCAGTTTTAAACCGGCGTCCGGTTCAAGCTTGGTCACCAGCCTGGCCTGATGGTTGTGGGTCGTCCTGCGCCGCTTCAGCCTCCGTATCCCTACCCAGTGGCTGGAAATCCACAGTTGTCCAGTCGATTCCCATTAATGCTTGAAAAATAGCTTCATCGTGGATCAGCAAGGACGGGTCAATATCGGGAGCGTAAATATGCTTACGGATTGGAGGAATCAGATTTTCCGATTCATGGATTGGCGCAGCTATTCGCTTGTTTTGACTGTCATATTGCGCTTGATAACGAGACAAGTCTTCTTCCTCAGCCAACTGACAAGCTAGTGGACGCACCTCCTGGTTTATCACTCGCAGATCCGCTTCACCGAATTCTGATCCGTCTTCCTTCAAGCTGGGATAGCCC
Organism: Triticum urartu; assembly: GCF_056163025.1. Classification (NCBI taxonomy): domain Eukaryota; kingdom Viridiplantae; phylum Streptophyta; class Magnoliopsida; order Poales; family Poaceae; genus Triticum; species Triticum urartu. Next base: position 672,838,315 of record NC_141877.1, read on the forward strand.
TGAGCCGCTTCAACAGGATCAAAATCCGGCACCCAGGCTTTTGCCCGGATTAAAGCATTGATTGCGCCGGTTCGAGCAATAAATTTCTTTAGCTCTTCAATCCGGGCAGACAGTTTCATCAGAGTATCTTGAATCAAAGTAGGCGCCGGTTTGTTATGAGAGGCGGTACAGATGATCCGCTGGGCACCAGTATACAATTGTTCAACCAATGTATAGGCGGCTTTTAGCTTCTTCCGTACATCTGACCCCAAGTGACCAATGCGTGTTCCTGAAATACCATAAAGGGTTAATAAGCCGGCGACTTTGTCAGAAGGCAGAGCCAATTCAGTAGGAAAACTGGCTTACCAAAGATAGCAGCAGTCATGGCATGCACGTGCCGCTTTGTGCTGGTCAGTTCATCTGCCACTGGTTTTAGTGCAGCCTCAGCATCCTCTGCTCGTTTGATCAAAGCGGATTTCTCAGTGGCCCAGTCCGCTCGTTTCTTTTTGAAGTTTTCCTTAAGTTGTTCCATGGCGCTTAAAGCACTGGCCAATTCCTCTTTTGCTTTGGAGGTTTCAGCTTGTTGGGTTTTCAGGGCTTCTTGAAGATCGATGACTTGGTTCTCTTTCGTCTTCAGCTCCACCCGCATGCATACAGATATATGCTTCAGCAAACTGGTAGAAGGATTCAAGTACCAACCACATAACAAGTTATGCGCTTAGTACTTGGGGGCTAATGCATATTTGATCTAAAGCGGCCCCCGATTTACCCCTTCATCTTTCGATTATTTACAAAGTCCCAAGATCAATACAAGTATTCAACTTGGCACTTGGGGGCTAATGGCTATTTGATCATATATATTCTGATACGGCAGTTTCAATTACTTAAAGTACCGGTTTAACTACGCTAAAGTTGAACCGGCCCTTGGGGGCTACATCAGCAAATTTCAAAGCAACAAGATTTATATTATTTAAGTCCCGGTTTGAAAGAATATTCCAAACCGGCCCTTGGGGGCTAGGAGAGTCAGGAATGGAAGCATACAAGCAAGAAGGAGCATATGGAAATTACCTCATATTTGTCTTTCATCATGTTTACTAGACCGGCTTCATAGTCACGGCTGGTATACAGCCGGTTCAGATAGCCGGAATGGATATCTTGGGCATTCAGAGCAGCGTAAGTCGTCAGATCAGCGTTCCGCTTGCCTTTACCAAAGGCAACAAGTTCTTCCTTGGTAGAATGTTTGGATAAAGCGACAGGATTGTTTGTCTCAGTATGGCCAGTACCAGTAATAACAACCTCATCATCTTTGGTACCACCGGTTTGCACTGGAGCTGTTGGCTTGTCAGTAGGCTTTGCTGGACCGGTGGAGCTTTCAATTCGGATGGAACCTGTAGGCTGATGGGTAGGATCTGAGGTGTCAGTGGGTCTCTCTTCTGCAATAAGATCATCATCTTGTTGCGGTGGATCGTTGGGAATATCCTCAGGAATAGCCGCTTCAGCGTTGGGTGTCTTGTCCGCTTCAAGAGCGACATCCTCTTCGGCCGCTTTGTCCAGGCGGGCCTTCTTGCTTGGCCTAGGTTTGGCCCTGAGAAGGATAACAAAATCAAATACAGAATATGTTCTAAGGCAATGTACTGCAAACATTGCAATAAGTATAGCTTACCCAAACACCGTTTTGAGCGGTGGGAGCTGAGTAGCCGATGACTCGCCAGAAGATGAGTGGGAAGTAACCTGATAATTGGAGTCAGACGGAGTAAGAGGTTGACGAAAGAAGCCCGCTTTAGGACAAGCACTGACAAGCAAATTAGAGACCTCGGAATGGCATTTCTGAACCGACTGTTCGGTAAACCGGCGGAGGTAACTACCTGGCCGCTGTGCCGGGTGGTGCGGCGAGCTTCGTGTTGTTGGGTCTTCATAAGAAGTTTAGGATCCAAATAAGCAAGAGGATGAGAAAATTTAACTTTCCGGTTTGCCTGACGGATTTTTTGTGAAGGCAAGGTTTCTGAATCGGAAGAGAGAATAATTACCTCGGCAACATCCGCGTGGCTGGCTTCGACATCATCCTGACAAATATCATCATCAATAAGACGCATGAAAAATAAACCAAGTGAGTCAAGCTCTACCTCAAAATCCAGATTATTAACCTCATCATTAGGAGCCGGATTAGAAGAGGTGGTGGTTCTTTTCCTATGGGCAGTCTTCTTCACAGCTTTAGTCTTTTGCCGGGCTGCTCTTTCCGGTTTGTCTGGTTTTTCTGGCTTCTCCTGCGGCAGTTTTTTGCTCCAAAATGGATCATCGCCCTGATTATGCAGACACTGATATTAAAAACAATGACCAGACATATCCATAACAGATTCAGTAAAGGGAAAAGTCAAAGTCTTACAGCTGGCGGTTTGTTGGTGGCACAGAAGGGAAGCAGGCCGGTTCTGGCACAGATGTGTTCCGGTTGATTCAGTATCTTACGCACAGCCTCTGTGATTTCTTCACCAGAGAGCTGGAGTCTTGAGTGTCGCAGTGGGTCATCAACACGATCAGTATACTGGCACATCAAACCGGAGCGCAGACTAAGAGGCAGTATGCTCCATGATATCCAACAGCGAGCAAGATCAACCCCTGTTAAACTGTTGGCCATAAAAGCTCTGAGCTTTGATAGCTGAGGAGCATATTTATTTCTCTCCTGTGCAGTCAATCTTTGTGGAGAAGGGTGTGTGTTGCTGAGCCGCTCCGGTCGAAAGCCAGGCAAGGGATTCTCACCAGCAGGGGAGGTGTCTTTGCAGTAGAACCATGCCTAATTCCATTCTTTGGGGTGGCTATGCAGTTTTGCGTGAGGGTATGTGACCTCTTTCCTTTTCTGAATCGCCACACCACCCAACTCCGTATTGGAGCCGTCAGTAAATTCAGTACGACGGTTTAGATGGAATAGGTCTCTGAACAGTTCCATTGTGGGCTCCTCTTGAAAGAACGCTTCACAGAGAACTTGGAAGTGACACATATTTGTAACAGAGTTGGGGCCAGTATCTTGTGGATGGAGCTGGAAATCAGCTAAGACATCCCGATAAAATTTAGAACCGGGCGGTTTAAAGCCCCGGGCTAAGTGATCTACGAAAACAACAACCTCTCCTTCTCGAGGTGAGGGAGGGCATTCTTTGCCAGGAGCCCTCCCATGGATTGTATCCTTACTGCCTAAAGCACCAATCAGGACTAAATCGTCCAGTTCATCCTCTGTGACGCGAGAAGGAACCCAATTGCACTCATACACTTGCTTGGCCATGACGGAATCTACAAGGTAAAAGATCCTGGTTCAAAAATGCGTTGATTAAAATGCATTGGTATGTACAATGTTAAACCGGAAACAGCCCTATCTAAACCGGAGTTTCATGAAGCAACCTACATCTGGCGGTTCAACAAGGAGACTAATTGCATATACCGGTTTGGAAAATTTTCTATAAGGTTAAACCGCCTGACCTAAACATTGAAGCAATTGAGATTGCGGATGGTTAAGTATGTAGAAATAGGTTTCACAAGATCTTATTACGGCATTGGATCTGAAGCAAGTTCAGAAAATAAGAAAAATAGTCGAAGATAAAAGCAGAACAATATTGAATCAATGAGCAGAAGTATATGTGAGATCTATGGTTTTGGGTAGGAAACTAGCGGCGGATACTGAAAGTTACCGCTACACAAAGCAAGGGTTTACATGTGCATCCAGGAGCTAATACATGAGTATGAACAAGTGATGAACACCGCAAGAACACGAAGCCCCAAATCAGATCTATATTGAGAAGAACAGAAGACCTACCAGAGCTGAGGAAAACGCGGAAGGTCGCCGTGGTTTCTGGCGCGTTCAAGTTGATGTAGAGGCCGAGGATGATGCAGAAGATGACGGCGGCGGCGGAGCTCTGAGACTGGCGACGCGAGGAAGACGAAGAGGAAGGGCACGAAGGGAAGAAAAGAAATGACCCTTCGGGCCTATTTATAAGGCAAAGGACATGTGTCAGGCGCGGGAATCAAGGGACCGCAAATTTTGGAAGTAGGGCGGTCACCTCGGTCATTGCGAATCTATTAAACAAGAAGATATCATGGATGTTTTCTTTATGACAGATGATGTCACGCCGGTTTACAGCAAACAGAGAAGATGACGTCACGGCGGTTCAACAACTACAAGAAGATGTTGAAGATGAAGATTTTTGCTAAGGATTGACATGAACCTGTTCAAATCAATCTAGGGCCTAATGTTGGGGATATTACTACTGGGCATAAACCGGCCTACCTGGGCCGGATTAACTCCATCAGTAGTTCAAAGGTGTTAAAGCCCAAAGAGGCAGATAAAGGCCCAGGGCCCGTAGTCGGTTTACAACCTGTAGCCGTACATCAGCTTTGTGCACATACTTGTAATATGAGTTAGGAACAAGGAGAGACCAACCCGGATACGAGTATGAACCGGTGTTGGGACTCTCTGAACCGGCAGGCGTCACCCATGTATATAAGGGAATGACCCGGCGGTGGTTCAGGGAGGACAGACAACGACTCGAGACATAGGCGAAGCTTATTCGCTCCCTAGTCATCGAAACACCCATCAATTCCATCACAACTAGAAGTAGGCTTTTACCTTCATTGAAGGGGTCGAACTAGTATAAACTCTCTTGCGTCCTTGTGTCCGCTTTAACCCCTTCAAGCTAACCCGTAGCGATGGCTCCACGACTAAGTCCTTTCTCTAGGACATCTGCCGTGACAAAACCACGACATTAACCGTACCTGCTCCCTTATTGGAAAGTATTTCATCACAGAAACCGGTTCCTGTTACACCTACACCAATTAGTGAGGAAGTTAATGATGATGATCATGAAACTTTAGATCAAGTTGTTACTGAACCTCGTAGGTCAAACAAAGTAAGATCCGCACCAGAGTGGTACGACAATCGTGTTCTGGAGGTTATGTTACTAGACCATGACTAACCTACGAACTATGAAGAAGCGATGGTGAGCCCAGATTCCGCAAAATGGCTTGAGGCCATGAAATCTGAGATGGGATCCATGTATGAGAACAAAGTGTGGACTTTGGTTGACTTGCCCGATGATCGGCAAGCCATTGAAAATAAATGGATCTTCAAGAAGAAGACTAACACTGACGGTAATGTTACTGTCTATAAAGCTCGACTTGTTGCAAAAGGTTTTTGACAAGTTCAAGGGATTTACTACGATGAGACTTTCTCACCCATAGCCATGCTTAAGTTTGTCCGAATCATGTTAGCAATTGCTGCATTTTATGATTATGAAATTTGGCAAATGGATGTCAAAACTGCATTCCTAAATGGATTTCTGGAAGAAGAGTTGTATATGATGCAACCGGAAGGTTTTGTCGATCCAAAGGGAGCTAACAAAGTGTGCAAGCTCCAGCGATCCATTTATGGACTGGTGCAAGCCTCTCGGAGTTGGAATAAACGTTTTGATAGTGTGATCAAAGCATATGGTTTTATACAGACTTTTGGAGAAGCCTATATTTACAAGAAAGTGAGTGGGAGCTCTGTAGAATTTCTGATATTATATGTGGATGACATATTGTTGATTGGAAATGATATAGAATTTCTGGATAGCATAAAAGGATATTTGAATAAAAGTTTTTAATGAAAGACCTCGGTGAAGCTGCTTATATATTAGGCATCAAGATCTATAGAGATAGATCGAGATGCTTAACTGGACTTTCACAAAGCACATACATTGAAAAAGTTTTGAAGAAGTTCAAAATGTATCAAGCAAAGAAAGGGTTCTTGCCTGTGTTACAAGGTGTGAAGTTGAGTAAGACTCAATGCCCGACCACTGCAGAAGATAGAGAGAAAATGAAAGATGTTCCCTATGCTTTAGCCATAGGCTCTATCATGTATGCAATGATGTGTACCAGACCTGATGTGTGCCTTGCTATTAGTTTAGCAGGGAGGTACCAAAGTAATCCAGGAGTGGATCACTGGACAGCGGTCAAGAACATCCTGAAATACCTGAAAAGGATGAAGGATATGTTTCTCATTTATGGAGGTGACAAAGAGCTCGTCATAAATGGTTACGTTGATGCAAGCTTTGACACTGATCCAGATGATTCTAAATCGCAAACCGGATACGTATTTTTATTAAACGGTGGAGCTGTCAGTTGGTGCTGTTCTAAACAAAGCGTCGTAGCGGGATCTACATGTGAAGCAGAGTACATAGCTGCTTCGGAAGCAGCAAATGAAGGAGTCTGGATGAAGGAGTTCATATCCAATCTAGGTGTCATACCTAGTGCATCGGGTCCAATGAAAATCTTTTGTGACAATACTGGTGCAATTGCTTTAGCAAAGGAATTCAGATTTCACAAGAGAACCAAGCACATCAAGAGACGCTTCAACTCCATCCGGGATCAAGTCCAGGTGGGAGACATAGAGATTTGCAGGATACATACTGATCTGAATGTTGCAGACCCGTTGACTAAGCCTCTTCCACGAGCAAAACATGATCAGCACCAAGGCTCCATGGGTGTTAGAATCATTACTGTGTAATCTAGATTATTGACTCTAGTGCAAGTGGGAGATTGAAGGAAATATTCCCTAGAGGCAATAATAAAGTTATTATTTATTTCCTTATATCATGATAAATGTTTATTATTCATGCTAGAATTGTATTAACCGGAAACATGATACATGTGTGAATACATAGACAAACAAAGCGTCACTAGTATGCCTCTACTTGACTAGCTCGTTAATCAAAGATGGTTATGTTTCTTAGCCATAGACAAAGAGTTGTCATTTGATTAACGGGATCACCTCATTAGGAGAATGATGTGATTGACTTGACCCATTCCGTTAGCTTAGCACTTGATCCTTTAGTTTGTTGCTATTGCTTTCTTCGTGACTTATACATGTTCCTATGACTATGAGATTATGCAACTCCTGTTTATCGGAGGAACACTATGTGTGCTACCAAACGTCACAACGTAACTGGGTGATTATAAAGGTGCTCTACAGGTGTCTCCGAAGGTACTTGTTGGGTTGGCGTATTTCAAGATTAGGATTTGTCACTCTGATTGCCGGAGAGGTATCTCTAGGCCCACTCGGTAATACACACCACTTAAGCCTTGCAAGCATTGCAACTAATGAGTTAGTTGCGGGATGATGTGTTACGGAACGAGTAAAGATACTTGCCGGTAACGAGATGGAACTAGGTATTGAGATACCGACGATCGAATCTCGGGCAAGTAACATACCGATGACAAAAGGAACAACGTACGTTGTTATGCGGTTTGACCGATAAAGATCTTCGTAGAATATGTAGGATCCAATATGAGCATCCAGGTTCTGCTATTGGTTATTGACCGGAGACGTGTCTCGGTCATGTCTACATAGTTCTCGAACTCGTAGGGTCCGCACGCTTAAAGTTCGATGACAATTATATTATGAGTTTATGGTTTTTGATGTACCGAAGGTAGTTCAGAGTCCCAGATATGATCACGGACATGAAGAGGAGTCTCGAAATGTTCGAGACGTAAAGATCGATATATTGGACAACTATATTTGGATACCGGAATGGTTCCGGGTGAGATCGGGATAATACCGGAGCACCGGGAGGTTATCGGAACCCCCCGGGAGGTATATGGGCCTTAATGGGCTTTATTGGAAAGGAGGGGAAAGGAGCAAGGGAGGGGGCGCGCCCCTGAAAGTGCAACTATCCCTAGGTGGTTTTGGTAATTCCTAACAACATATAGCTCATTGAGCTAATGCTATTTCAAGATTAATATTTCAGGAAAGCTCAATGATTGGCATGGCATGGATGAGAAAAGTGGACCCCTCAAAAATGCTAAGGACAAAAGGATTGGCTCAAGCTCAAAGCTCAAGACTCTACATTTTCTATTTTAGTGATCCAAGATCACATTGAGTCTATAGGAAAAGCCAATACTATCAAGGAGGGATGAGGTGTTGCCTAATGAGGCTCTTGCTCAAAATGCTTAGTGATATGCTCCAAAGCCCTCAACTACTTTCTCACATCCACATATGACCTAAACCAAAAGTCAAACTCGGCCCTACCAATTCTTTCTATCCGGAGCCACCGAGTTCAGATGTCATAGCCACTGCCACAAACCCTAGGCAAATCGGTCTCACCGATAGGGATCTCGGTCTTACCGAGATAGGATTGTAATCTCTCTGTTTCCTTTCGTAACATTTTGGTCCCACCGAGATGAGCGATCGCTCCCACCGAGATTGCAATGTAAACTCTCTGTTTCCCTTTCGTAACATTTCGGTCTCACCGAAATGAGCGAATCGGTCCCACCGAGTTTACCTGACCAACTCTCTGGTTAGCTTATTACCAAAATTGGTCTCACCGAGTTTGTGTAATCGGTCTCACCGAGATTACGTTATGCCCTAACCCTAACCATATCGGTCCTACCGAGTTGCATGTCGGTCCCACCGAAAATCCTAACGGTCACTAGATTTGCTGAATCGGTCTGACCGAGTTTATCAATTCGGTCCCACCGAGATTGGCAAGTTGTGTGTAACGGTTAGATTTTGTGTGGAGGCTATATATACCCCCCATCTCCTCTTCTTCGTGGAGAGAGCCATCAAAACGAACCTACACTTCCAACTTACCTTTTCTGAGAGAGAACCACCTACACTTGTGTTGAGGCCAAGATATTCCATTCTTACCATATGAATCTTGATCTCTAGCCTTCCCAAGTTGCTTTCCACTCAAATCTTCTTTCCACCAAATGCATATCATGTGAGAGAGAGTTGAGTGTTGGGGAGACTATCATTTGAAGCACAAGAGCAAGGAGTTCATCATCAACACACCATTTGTTACTTCTTGGAGAGTGGTGTCTCCTAGATTGGCTAGGTGTCACTTGGGAGCCTCCGACAAGATTGTGGAGTTGAACCAAGGAGTTTGTAAGGGCAAGGAGATTGCCTACTTCGTGAAGATCTACCGTAGTGAGGCAAGTCCTTCGTGGGCGACGGCCATGGTGGGATAGACAAGGTTGCTTCTTCGTGGACCCTTCGTGGGTGAAGCCCTCCATGGACTCGCGCAGCCGTTATCGTGGGTTGAAGTCTCCATCAACGTGGATGTACGATAGCACCACCTATCGGAACCACGACAAAAACATCCGTGTCTCCTATTGTGTTTGAATCCTCCAAACCCTTCCCTTTACATTCTTGCAAGTTGCATGCTTTACTTTTCGCTGCTCATATACTCTTTGCTTGCTTGCTTGAATTGTGTTAAGATTGCTTGACTTGTCCAAAGTTGCTAAAATCTGCCAAGAACTAAAATTGGGAAAATGATAAGTTTTATTTGGTCAAGTAGTCTAATCACCCCCCTTCTAGATATACTTTCGATCCTACAAGTGGTATCAGAGCTTTGGTCTCCATTTGCTTTGATTTCCATAGCTTTTGGTAGTCATAGCCTTGGTTTCACAACCTAGGAGAGTATGGCGTCTAGCGAGGGAAATTACCACCGTAGAGGTCCTTACTTTGATGGTACTAATTTTGCTAGTTGGAAGCATAAGATGAAAATGCATATTCTTGGACATAACCCCGCCGTATGGGATATTGTGTGTATTGGCTTGCAAGGTGAATTCTTTGATGGGAGAGAACCAAACCGTGAAGCTACCACGGAAGAGTTGAAGATGCTGCAATACAATGCTCAAGCTTGTGATGTCCTCTTCAACGGGTTGTGCCCCGAAGAATTCAACAAAATCAGCCATCTTGAGAATGCAAAGGAAATTTGGGATACTTTGATTGATATGCATGAAGGTACAGACTCTGTCAAGGAATCCAAGTTGGATGTGCTTCAAAGTCAGCTTGACATGTTCAAAATGAAGGATGGTGAAGGTGTCGCTGAAATGTACTCTAGGCTTGCTCTTATCACAAATGAGATTGCCGGCTTAGGAAGTGAAGAGATGACCGACAAATTCATCATCAAGAAGATCCTAAGAGCTTTGGATGGAAAATATGATACCGTATGCACATTGATCCAAATGATGCCCAATTACAAAGATCTCAAGCCAACGGAAGTCATTGGAAGAATTGTTGCTCATGAGATGTCACTCAAGGATAAGGAGGAGCTCCATAACAAGCCAAGTGGTGCTTACAAAGCCTCAAGTGAAGCTCCCACATCATCAAGTGAGAAACAAACCTTCAATGAGGAATTGAGCCTAATGGTGAAGAACTTCAACAGGTTCTACAAGAGTAGAAGCAAAGAGAGAAGTTCCAAGTCAAGGTTCTGCAATGACAAAAGATCTTCTAGTCGAGAGCGAAATTGCTACAATTGTGGAAGACCCGGACACTATTCCAATGAGTGTACGGCACCCTACAAGAGAAGAGAAGATTCTCCAAAAAGAAGAAGTAGAAGAGAAGGATCACCATCAAGAGAGAGAGAAGGAGTAGAGATGATCGTTATGAACGAAGAACATCCCAGAGAAGCAAGGATTCGGAAAGGAAGGACAAGTCATCAAGGAGCTACACAAAACGAAGACATCAAGCTCATGTTGGTGAATGAGTATCCGGCTCCGACTCCGACAATCACTTCGAGAGAATCTATCACTTCGACTCCGAATATACTCAAGATGAAGGTGTTGTCGGTCTAGCACTTGTGTCAACCAACTCCTACGACATATTTGATTCACCAAATGAAGGACTTGGAAGATGCTTCATGGCTAAAGGCCCAGAGGTATCACACCCCGAGTATGTTGATTTCAATAGTGATGAAAATGACTTGTTAGGTGATGATGATTTACTTGTTGACAACTCTAGTGATGAATACTATGATGAAACGTCAATTAATCATGCTAATCAAGATAACGAATGACAATGATAAGGAGAAGATTGAGTTTCTAACTAAAGAACTAAACACTCTTAAGTTAGCTCATGAAACTATCTTAGGAGATCATCGAGAACTTTTAAGGACTCATGAGAAATTACGTTTTGAATAGCTCAACCTTGAGCAAGAGCATGAGTTCTTAAAGGCAATCAATGATGATCTTCGCAAGGAAAGTTCTTCTTACATTGCCAAGCGTTTACTCTTATCCACTTACATGCCTCAAGTCAAGTCTAGTAACAAGAACAAGAAAGATTCTTCCTCTAGTAGTAACAATAATCATGCTAAATCCAATGTTGTTGCTTCTTGTAGTTCTCTTGATTCCACTAATGATTCTCTTAGCCAAGTTACACTTGAGCAAGAAAATAGCTTATTGAAGGGAATTATAGAGAAAGGTGTTTACAAGAGCCTCCCCGGGAGTAAGAAATTCAAGGAAATTGTACGCAAGCAAGGAAGACACCTAAAGAACCAAGGTGTTGGTTTTGAATGAAAGTTCAATGCCAATGGAGTTGAGTGGGAAGAAGATCAATACCCCAAGACGAAGTTTTTTCCTCAACAAAAGAAGTATGATCCTACTTCCTTCAAAGGGACACAAGCTCAAGATGATCTTCCACCACAAGACCACAAGCAAAAAGGCAAGGATAAGCTTTAAGAGGAGATTAATGCATTTGAAGAAGCTCCTAAGGCCTTGGTCAAGTGGGTTCCCAAGACTACATCAAGTTCTACTTCATCAAGTACGACTACAACTCCAAGGATGATGATGTGGATCCCGAAGAAGAAGAACTAGAGAATTCCTGAGGGTGACTCCGCCAACATACTTCACTCTTATCATTTTGGCAAGAACAAGTGCAATAAACTTACACATCTTGCACTAGTTTAAGGAGTCACAAACCCTCTTGTTGGTAAGACAAGGGACAAGGTAACCTAATGCTTTCATAGACATCATCTTGTGTGTGCATCACTCTATGTCTATGGATATCCTTGCTTGTTCCTTGTGGGACTAACCTGTGTTGGTATTGAAATTGCAACTCACTCCAAAGGATTGCTCCAAATGATCTACATCAACATTGAGCATCCACATCTTCAACACCTACATGACGTCATCATCGACAAAACCCAAGGTTAGTTCATCCCTCTTAGGGGGGATCTCACATCTAGGGGGGGCTTTACTCTAAGAATTGAGCTAAAGCAACTCTAATGGTGTGAACACAACAACGCTTTATGTAAAAGTGGTAACCCCACTTGTGCTTAAACGATGAGTATGACCTATGATCAAATGTTCTCATTTGACTCCTAAGTCAATATACTCATATATAGATGACCTAGTCATCGCCAATTGCTTGATAGATGCTAGAATTGGTTGTGCATAATTTTCCACATATTTCATTTGCCATTTTATTGTGTGAGCATGTTGGTTGCATAATTTACTCATTCGAGGACATCCACTTGTTGTTTTGATTGTTTGGTTCCTTTTTCTTTTGCCAAGTGGATGGACAAGAATGCCTAAGAACCTTCTCTAGCTATCTATGCTTTTCTCGTCTCAAACTCTATTCATGCTACATCACAAAGTTTGATCAAGTCAGATTCGAACCACTCTGCGTGAGGAGCACTTGGAGTCCCCGATTCGTCATAGACTTAAACTTCCAAAACTTCTTTATGCGTTTCGGTCTGACCGATTCATCCATTTCAGACATACCGAGATCACTAAGTCGATCTAGGTTTTCAATCTCGGTGCAACCGATTTGAACTTTTCGGTCACACCGAGTTGCAGTAATTGCCTGCAGTTATGCATCTCGGTTCCACCGAGCTCAGTCACACCGACAGGGTCAGGCTATATATCCCCGAGCCAAAATTTGGAAAATTTTCCGAACCCCTTCGCCCGCGCTCAGCCTGCTCAGCCTCCCTGGGTCTTCGGATTGTCCCCCTCATCGCTAGCTGCCTCCCGCCGCTGGTCTCTGCCGTCGTCAACGGAAATCGTCTCCGCCATTGCCGCCGTAGCAGGTCCATCACCACACTTAGGGTATGGACCTGATCCTTGTGCTAATCTCACTCCGATTCCTAGCACGTTGTTTTGCCATTTGTCTTGCCATGATTGAGATCACTCTATCCAGCGAAATCACTCCGTAGTTTAGTTGTGGATTGAAAATTTAGGGTTAGGTTTCTGCCAAAATCATCTTGGACCAACCGAGTTGTTGAAATCGGTTCCACCGATTTGGCTAAGGCCATTGCACATGTGATTCTCGGTCTGACCGAGAATTGCAAATCGGTGTGACCGAGTTCAATTCTTTGTGAAACCCTAGCAGTCTCGGTGCCGCCGAACTGTGACTCGGTCCGACCGAGTTCACTAGTTTAGGTTCCAAAAGCTGCTTCGGTATCACTGAGTTTTCAAATCGATAGATCTGAAATGCTTTCTGTGGAAAACTAAAACTATGTTTTTGACTCCTTCTTTTGCAAAAACCTCTGCACTTTGTGATGCTCATCCAATCTATCTCATCTATATCTATTCATAGGGTCTGCTGTCAGTGTTTGCATCATGTCAGATCAAAGTGACAGTCAGAACAAGTCTGAGGAGCAAGTTCACATAAGTGAGGGCACTAGTCCCTCTAGCAGCTATGATGATGGAAGCAGGAGTACACCCAACAACTTGCCTAAGGCAGCCACCAAGGTCAGAAAGAAGAGAACCTTAGATTCTGAGGATGAGGACTATGTGGCTGTTGAGGAAGAGGCCACCTCAAATAGGAAAGTTTTGAAAAAGGAATATGGCACAGCTGCTGCCACTAAGCCAGGAATGAAGACAAAGGTTCCTGCCAAGAGAGTTCCTATGTCAAAGGCCAGAACATCCACTCAAGAAACTTTGGGATCTGCACCCAAAGAACAGGTTGTGGCAGAGAAGAAAAGGAAATAAAGGGTCAAGAAGACCATGGCCAGAGTAATTAGGAAGCCCTCAATGATGGAAGATGAAGAGGAAGAGGTTGCTGCACCAGCACCTAAAGCTCAAAAGCTTATGGGAGATGCTATAAGATTAGGGGCTGCTCCATCTAAGCCCAAAGAAGCTCCCAAGGTAGCTGCTCCAAAATCCAAAACTGCACCCAAGTGGAGTATAAGGAATATTCCAGCTGCAGAGAAGAACAAGGCCCCAGTGCCTGAAGCTGCTATAGAAGAAGATGATGAGTCACATGTCTTGAGGAAGTTGAAGCCCAAAATTCCAGATCACAATGATGCTCATCCAGTAGCTGAGGACATGAAAATCAGGAAGGATGCAGGATTGAGACTATGGAGAGAGTCTGATCCATATGCTATCAGGAGAAGAACTGCTGTGGACTACATGTTTCACACTAAGGAACAACATGACTTCTATGAGACAGTGTTGCTTGACAAGAAGCCTATAGCCTGTGATATGAGATGGGTGGACTGGGAGTACATCAGGGAAAATTAAGAACACTATCCTGGAGTTTGTGATAGTTTCAGGTCTGCGTGTGTTAATGAAATGATGATGAAGCCCCCGGTCCAGCCGAGGTAATGCGGTAGGTCGGCGAGGTGATGACAGAACCCCCACATCAGCACATTGGTGCACCAAGGTAATAGCATTGCCCGACCGAAATCATTTACCTATGCACAAAAAATAGTGCAATCCGGAGATAATAATAATGATAATAATCAAAAAATCTCTGCATAATTAATAATTTAAGCAAAGTGAATAATAAAAGAAATATGGCCCGTGTGCCGAACACTCGATGAGGTAGAGCTCTCTCAGTGATGCCGAAGTCCCCGAGGCAACGGAACATGTCGGTATGGTGATTCGGCCAACAAGGTGATCACGCGAGCCGATTTATGCCGATTGGGACAACGACGCCGGCTTGCCAAAGTGACCGTGTGACGCAGTCGAAGTCGAACACCTACACACATAAAATAGTGCGGTCCAAAAAGGATAATTGCTTGTCACAAAAATAATTTATTGAAAGAGATGTGGCCTGGCGCCGAAGTCATGTCGATGTAGGGCGTCGGCGTGACGCGGTGAAGGCGTGGCCAAGCCTGAATTCGCAGGCCGGTCTGAGTTTCGGATGCGGGATTCACCGAACTGTATACGGAAACTGACCGAACCACCACGCGACCGTTGTTAATGCGGCCACCATTTGATAGACCTGTGTACAGATGATGAGACAAACCAGAGTAATAATTCCTTGGGAAAAATAAACCCAAGCAAGAAAAAGTACTAGGATTAATAGCACCTGGTTTATCTATTGTAGCAATCTGAAGAAAGGTTACTTCCAAAATTGGGACTTGATTCGCACACCCATTGCCTGATGGGCGATAAAGCGATAGCATGGCGGTGTTGGCAAAGGTGGGCTCGCCGAGGCAAAGCCCCCGGTCCAGATAACGTGACGAAGAAGCTGGTCGGCTGGTGACGCCGAAGTCATCGGAGTATGTTGATGAAGAAATAGCAAAGTCCCCGGTCTAGCCGAGATGACAGAGCAGCTCAGTAAGGAGATGTTGTAGCTGCCATGTTAGCCGAGGTGTTGAAGTAGTTCGACGTGATGGACATCAGCTTGAAAAAGCAACAGTGCGGCAATACCGACGCTGGCCATAACTTGTGACGCAGTCAATGCTGGATTGATGATGTGACCGAGCGGCGATGTCGGTGCGCCTGACTCGTGCAATCTGTGGGGCGATGGTGTTGGTGATGATTTATCCTTCGTGATGCCGAACTCTTGTTCGGCTTGACGAGCTGATGATCCGATAAGGTTAGGCTTGGCTCGATGAAGTGGTGATCTGTCTAGCGCATGTCGGCTGACGTGGAGCAATGCTACCGGACTAGTTTGACACCAGCATGATGGTGAAGAGTGCCTCAGAGAAGGCTTAAAATTTTATGGGCACGTGCTAAAAACAATGCACAATACCCTAGAAGAAAATTCCTTTAAAAAGGTTGTCCAATATCACGTTCATAAAGAAACATGAATTCTGGTCGGATTCATACTCGCGCAGAAGACAGATCCAAAAAGTGATGCACTAATCGGAAGGTTCCCGGAGTTTGGACGGTCGGATTGAGCTGAAATTTTGAGGGGTGGTAGATATAGGAATTCCACAGCCGATCAACAATTGGATCTTCCAAAGGATGTCCGAGCTAGGTGCTGGAGACCACGCCCTAAACTCGTCCAGATTCCCGTCCAGATTTGACAGGGCTCCGGTATATCGTAGATTGCCAGAGATTCCTCCATCGGAACTCGACGAAATTTGCATGATTGATGTAGACTCAATTACTCACAATTCCACCAAAGGAATCGTCAAAGCGATACTCGAGGAGGTGGTGGCAGTAGATACAAGTTCGCTGTTCGGAAAAACAGCACGGTCGCCTGAAGGCAATGTTGACGTTGAGCTCCCGAGCTGCATGGATAATTCCTCCATGATCTTTATAGAGATCGGAGTTGATGTTGATGAAGGCCCCCGTCCGAGCATGAAGATCGGAGATGGGGCGCGGTCCTCGGTCGAGCCAAGGTGACCAGTCGAGCCGGTGACAAAGATGCCAGCGTCACAGTTGATCTGCGGGCGAGCCATTGATCCTTTGCCGATCACATAGTGGAACTCTCAATGAAAGCAGCATTGTCGGTGTAAAAATCGGTAGATCTCAGGTAGGGGTCCCAAGTTGTGTATCATGGATCGATGGGTAACAGGAGACAGGGAACACGAAGTTTTACCCAGGTTCGGGCCCTCTTGATGGAGGTAACACCCTACGTCCTGTTTGATTGATATTGATGGGTATGAGTATTACAAGAGTTGATCTACCTTGAGATCATATGTTGTGGTCTAAAACCTAAGGGTATGATGAATAATATCATAATCATCTATTGACTAGCCTGGCCTCGGCTTATATAACATACCAGAGGCCTGGGATAACAAGAGTCCTAGTCGAATACGTCGGTGGAGAGGAGTCCTTCTCTTGATCATCAAGTCTTGTGGAATCTTCCTCGTATATGTCTTCGGCTGTCCAAACTGGCCCATGAGTAAACGGCTGTCGGTATCAAAACCGGCGGATCTCGGGTAGGGGGTCCCGAACTGTGCGTAGGCCAGATGGTAACAGGAGGCAGGGGACATGATGTTTTACCCAGGTCCGGGCCCTCTTGATGGAGGTAAAACCCTACGTCCTGCTTGATTAATATTGATGATATGGGTAGTACAAGAGTAGATCTACCACGAGATCAGAGAGGCTAAACCCTAGAAGCTAGCCTATGGTATGATTGTTGTTCATCCTATGGACTAAAACCCTCCAGTTTATATAGACACCGGAGAGGGCTAGGGTTACACAGAGTCGGTTACAATGGTAGGAGATCTACATATCCGTATCGCCAAGCTTGCCTTCCACGCCAAGGAAAGTCCCTTCCGAACACGGGACGAAGTCTTCGATCTTGTATCTTCATAGTCCAGGAGTCCGGCCGAAGGTATAGTCCGGCTATCCGGACACCCCCTAATCCAGGACTCCCTCAGTAGCCCCTGAACCAGGCTTCAATGACGACGAGTCTGGCGCACAGATTGTCTTCGGCATTGCAAGGCGGGTTCCTCCTCCAAGTACTTCATAGAAGATTTTGAACACAAAGGTAGTGTCCGGCTCTGCAAAATAAGTTTCCACATATTGCCATAGAGAGAATAATATTTACACAAATCTAATCTGCTGACGTATTTCGTAGCGTGACATCACACTATGGCCAAGTCTTTATTCGAATCGTTTTACTGTCCCACCTCAGTGCGTTTAGTGAGGTGGTTTCCTTGGCACGTCTTGTTAAAGCAGAGATCGTGTCCCCTTATTCCGGGATTCTCATCAATACGGGCGTGGGTAACCCAGTCGTACCCGTTGGTATGTTTTCTCGATCAAAGGCGAGTCCCAAACGGTCACGGGGAGGGCCCTTGGTATTCAACCTCTTATAAAGAGACCAAGGCCTTACTCCTTTCTTTCAATCTCAAACGAGTTCGCCCTTTGCCTCGAGTTCCAACACCCAAGGCTCCAGATTTCAGGCGCTTCGGACCTTCAACAATGTCCGGTTCCGACCTTCGAGGCCAATGGATGCCCTCCTCCATCACAGAGGAGGACATGCTGAAGTTGAGAGTGGCCAGGTTCTTGACCAGCGAAATCTGGCATAGGCTGCCTGCTCAAGGGCAGGTCATTCCCACTCCCAAGCCTGGTGAGAGTGTGGTGTTCATGTCTCACTTCCTTCGGGGGCTAGGCTTCCCGATGGATCCCTTCGTGAGGGGGCTCATGTATTATTATGGGCTGGAATTTCACGACTTAGCCCCGGAGTCCATTCTCCATATTTCCTCATTCATCGTCGTGTGTGAAGCCTTCCTCCGTATCACTCCTCACTTCAGACTATGGCTCAAGACCTTCAAAGTAGAGCCGAAGATGATCGAGGGACGGCACGCGGAGTGCGGAGGTGCTTTTATAAGCAAGAATGCTGCTGCTCCATGGCCCGAGGGCTCTTTTCAAGAGGAGTCCAACTTATGACGACGAGAGTGGTTTTATATTACCGCTCCCAGGGCCCCCAAGTGGGTGGCGCCACCTGCCTTTCGCCCGGGTCCCCCACCACAGTTAGCGTCATGGGTTAATAAAGGACTGGACTGGGGGCCGTCCAAGGACGTGCCCTTGTTGCAGCGCCGCATTCAAGATCTCCTAGAAAGAGATATCAGTCTGGTCGCGGCGACACAGGTTATGCTGATTCACCGAGCTCTGCCCTGCAAACGTCACCCCCTCCGCCTGTGGGAGTTCAATCCGGAGGGACCATGAGCTCTCCAACATTTTATGGGCGCGACGCCCGTGGAGATGTACAAATTGTTCTTCGGATCACAAGCAATGTGTCCGGACTTGACCGAGGACGCATGTCTGAGCTGCAACCGCCCGAATACTCAAGTAAGTAGCCCCGTGCCCGGACTCACAATCCACACATTTATCATAAAATTGCCCTTAAAAGAGCTGTCCTTTAAACAGGAGTGGATAGCGAAAGAAAAGCTAATCAGGTGTCCGGCCCCCCTCCCTGAGACCACGCCAGGTCCCATGCTAGTCAGGATGTTCGAGGTTATGCCTTCGGAGGAAAGCAAGGGAGGGGACAAGGAAGCTACGGCCTCCTCGAAGGAGGCTGTTTGGAAGGGAGGAATCGAAAATTCCTCTCCTCAGGGGAAGAAGAGGACCGCCTCTGAAGACCCGGAGACCATGGCCTCAAAGCGGGGGAAGAAATCTTCGCTAGAGGGTCCTGTGCTGGGGGATGCTTCGGCCGAATTATGCCCTCAAGGGGATCAACCCTCCACCGAGCCGTAAGTAGAGAGGAGTTTTTCTTTTTAAGAGATGAGAGAAATCCTTGCTTTATATCTGAGAAAAGTAATCGAAAATTTACCTTGTAGCTCGGACCTTAGCCCTTCTCAGCAGAGCTCGTCTTCGGGGGATCTTCTTCCGGAAATGATGGAGAGCGGAACGCCTCCCCCTGCCGTACCTCCTTGCGAGGCGGGCGACCCTGAGGTATCGTCGCGGAGGGTTTCTCCGAATCCGGCAGGGCCGGAAGGTAGTCATATGGCCCCCCAAAGCCCTCCGCGTCCGGCCTTCGAAAAGGGCCATTGGACGAGTCCGACACCGTCTGGTGCGCGGTCGGAGGAGCTGAAGGATCTGCTAGGGCGAGCATCTATCTCAGAGGAGCACCGTGCATTGATGGGTACGATGATTGAGAGGATTTCACCCACGGAGAGCGGATTTCACGAGGCCGTCAGGAGTTTACTGACAGGTTTTGAGGTACGCGAAATAATGTACCCTTTTTGGACAGTTGCGCATAAATAAGATGCGCCCTGTGTAGATAGTAGCCCCTGAGACTCTGTGTGTTGTCAAAAGTGACGCGGCGCAGAGGATCATAATCCCAGGTCTAATATGCCGCCTTCATACGTAGGTGGCGAAGTGTCCGGTGGCCAGCCGGACTGATGGATTTGCCGAGCTAAAGCGGCAACATGACGTGGCAGATGCCGACATCGCGCTTGTCAACAAGCGGCTTGACGAGGCACAAGGTATGTAATTCCTTCGACAACACCTGGTAAGAGGAGCTTTATGTCAGTATCTTACAATGTGTGCGCTTGATGCAGATGGTGCTGCTGCCATGGAGAATCTTCGGTGGAACTTGCCCGAGCCAAGGAGCAAGCCAGGAAAAGTGATGCGGCTGCCAGAAAGGCAATGTTGGGGAACGTAGCAGAATTTTAAAATTTTCTACGCATCACCAAGATCAATCTATGGAGTCATCTAGCAACGAGAGAGAGGAGTGCATCTACATACCCTTGTAGATCGCGAGCGGAAGCATTCAAGAGAACGGGGTTGATGGAGTCGTACTCGTCGTGATCCAAATCACCGATGACCGAGCGCCGAACGGACGGCACCTCCGCGTTCAACACACGTACGGTTGGGGAAGACGTCTCCTCCTTCTTGATCCAGCAAGGGGGAAGGAGAGGTTGATGGAGATCCAGTAGCACGGCAGCGTGGTGGTGGAAGCAGCGGGGATCTCGGCAGGGCTTCGCCAAGCTCATCGAGAGGGAGAGGTGTTACGAGGGGAGAGGGAGGCGCCAGGGGCTAGGGTAGCGGCTCCCATGCGCCTTCCCACTATATATAGGGGTGGAGGGGGCTGGTTTCTTGCCCTCCAAGTCCATTGGGGCGTTGGCAAAGGTGGGGGAAAGAAATCCCATCATTTCCCTTCCGCACCGATTGTTATCCCCCCTTTTTAGGGATCTTGATCTTATCCCTTCGGGATATGATCTTATTCCTTCTAAGGGGGGATCTTGGTGCGCCTTGACCAGGGGTGTGGGGCCTTTCCCCCACTACCCACGTTCATGTGGGTCCCCCCATGCAGGTGGGCCCCACTCCGGAACCTTCTAGAACCTTCCCGGTACAATACCGAAAAATCCCGAACATTTTCCGGTAGCCAAAATAGGACTTCCTATATATAAATCTTTACCTCCGGACCATTCTGGAACTCCTCGTGACGTCCGGGATCTCATCCGGGACTCTGAACAACTTTCGGGTTACCGCATACTAATATCTCTACAACCCTAGCGTCACCGAACCTTACGTGTGTAGACCCTACGGGTTCGGGAGACATGCAGACATGACCGAGATGACTCTCCGGTCAATAACCAACAGCGGGATCTGGATACCCATGTTGGCTCCCACATGTTCGACGATGATCTCATCGGATGAACCACGATGTCGAGGATTCAATCAATCCCGTATTCAACTCCCTTTGTCCAGCGGTATTGTACTTGCCCGAGATTCGATCGTCGGTATCCGATACCTTGTTCAATCTCGTTACCGGCAAGTCTCTTTACTCGTTTCGTAACACATCATCCCGTGATCAACTCCTTGGTCACATTGTGCACATTATGATGATGTCCTACCGAGTGGGCCCAGAGATACCTCTCCGTCACACGGAGTGACAAATCCCAGTCTCGATTCGTGCCAACCAAACAGACACTTTCGGAGATACCCGTAGTGCACCTTTATGGCCACCCAGTTACGTTGTGATGTTTGGCACACCCAAAGCATTCCTACGTATCCGGGAGTTGCACAATCTCATGGTCTAAGGAAATGATACTTGACATCTAGAAAAGCTTTAGCATACGAACTACACGATCTTTGCGCTAGGCTTAGGATTGGGTCTTGTCCATCACATCATTCTCCTAATGATGTGATCCCGTTATCAACGACATCCAATGTCCATGGTCAGGAAACCGTAACCATCTATTGATCAACGAGCTAGTTAACTAGAGGCTTACTAGGGACATGGTGTTGTCTATGTATCCACACATGTATCTGAGTTTCCTATCAATACAATTCTAGCATGGATAATAAACGATTATCATGAACAAGGAAATATAATAATAACCAATTTATTATTTCCTCTAGGGCATATTTCCAACAGTCTCCCACTTGCACTAGAGTCAATAATCTAGTTCACATCGCCATGTGATTAACACTCACAGGTCACATCGCCATGTGACCAACATCCAAAGAGTTTACTAGAGTCAATAATCTAGTTCACATCACTATGTGATTAACACTCAATGAGTTCTGGGTTTGATCATGTTATGCTTGTGAGAGAGGTTTTAGTCAACGGGTCTACAACATTCAGATCCGCATGTACTTCACAAATCTCTACGCTATATTTGGAGCCATTTCAAATAACTGTTCTACTTGGAGCTATTCTAAATTGTTGCTCCATTATACGTATCCGGTATCTCTACTCAGAGCTATCCGGATAGGTGTTAAGCTTGCATCGATGTAACTCTTTACGACGAACTCTTTATCACCTCCATAACCGAGAAACATATCCTTATTCCTCTAAGGATAATTTTGACCGCTATCTGGTGATCTACTCCTAGATCACCTTTGTACCCTCTTGCCAGACATGTCGCAAGGCACACATCAGGTGCGGTACTCAGCATGGCATACTGTATAGAGCCTATGACAAAAGCATAGGGGACGATCTTCGTCCTTCCTCTTTCTCCTGCCATGGTCGAGCTTTAACTTCATAACTTCATACCTTACAACTCAGGCAAGAACTCATTCTTTGACTGATCCATCTTGAACACCTTCAAGATCATGTCAAGGTATGTGCTCATTTGAAATTACCATTAAGCGTTTTGATCTATCCTTATAGATCTTGATGCTCAATGTTCAAGTAGCTTAATCTAGGTTTTCCATTGAAAAACACTTTTCAAATAACCCTATATGCTTTCCAGAATTCTACATCATTTCTGATCAACAATATGTCAACAACATATACTCATCAGAAATTCTATAGTGCTCCCACTCACTTCTTTGGAAATACAAGTTTCTCATAAACTTTGTATAAACCCAAAAGCTTTGATCATCTCATCAAAGCGTACATTCCAACTCCGAGATGCTTACTCCAGTCCTTAGAAGGATTGCTGGAGCTTTGCATACTTATTAGCATTTTTCAGGACTGACAAAACCTTCTGGTTGTATCACATACAACCTTTCCTCAAGAAAATCGTCAAGGAAACAATATTTTGACATCGTATCTGCAAGATTTCATAAACAATG
Source organism: Triticum urartu (assembly GCF_056163025.1). NCBI lineage: Eukaryota > Viridiplantae > Streptophyta > Magnoliopsida > Poales > Poaceae > Triticum > Triticum urartu. Next base: position 672,861,193 of record NC_141877.1, read on the forward strand.
CAGTAACTGCTAACATAATTCCAACAGACTCTTAGCATCGCTACGAGTGAGAAAGTCTCATCGTAGTCAACTCCTTGAACTTGTCGGGAAACATCTTAACGACAAGTCGGGCTTTCTTAATGGTGACACTTACCATCATTGTCCGTCTTCCTTTTAAAATCCATCTGCACCCAACAGCCTTACGACCATCAAGTAGTTCTTTCAAAGTCTATACTTTGTTTTATACATGGATCCTCTCTCAGATTTTATGGCCTCGAGCCATTCGTCGGAATCCGGGCCCACCATCGCTTCTCCATAGCTCATAGGTTCATTGTTGTCTAGCAACATGACTTCCAAGACAGGATTACGTACCACTCTGAAGTAGTACACATCCTTGTCGACCTATGAGGTTTGGTAGTGACTTGATCCGAAGTTTCATGATCACTATCATAAGCTTTCACTTCAATTGGAGTAGGTGCCACAGGAACAACTTCCTGTGCCCTGCTACACACTAGTTGAAGTGACGGTTCAATAACCTCATCAAGTCTCCACCATCCTCCCACTCAATTCTTTTGAGAGAAACTTTTCCTCGAGAAAGGACCCGTTTCTAGAAACAATCACTTTTGCTTCCGGATCTGAGATAGGAGGTATACCCAACTAATTTTGGGTATTCTATGAAGATGCATTCATCCGCTTTGGGTTCGAGCTTATCAGCCTGAAACCTTTTCACATAAGCGTCGTAGCCCCAAACTTTTAAGAAATGACAGCTTAGGTTTCTCTAAACCATAGTTCAAGCGGTGTCATCTCAACGGAATTATGTGGTGCCCTATTTAAAGTGAATGCGGTTGTCTCTAATGCCTAACCCATAAACGATAGTGGTAATTCGATAAGAGGCATCATGGTATGCACCACATCCAATAGGGTGCAGCTATGATGTTCGGACACACCATCACACTATGGTGTTCCAGGCGGTATTAGTCATGAAACAATTTCCACAATGTCTTAATTGTGTGCCAAACTCGTAACTCAGATATTCATCTCTATGATCATATCATAGATATTTTATCCTCTTGTCACGACGATCTTCAACTTCACTCTGAAATTACTTGAACCTTTCAATAATTCAGTCTTGTGTTTCAGCAAGTAAATATACTTAGCATCTACTCAAATCATCTGCGAAGTAAGAACATAACGATATCCACTGCGTGCCTCAGCACTCATTGGACTGCACACATCAAAATGTATTACTTCCAACAAGTTGCTTTCTTGTTCCATCTCACTGAAAACGAGGCCTTTCAGTCATCTTGCCCATGTGGTATGATTTGCATGTCTCAAGTGATTCAAAATCAAGTAAGTCCAAACGATCCATCTGTATGGAGTTTCTTCATGCATATCTACCGATAGACATGGTTCGCATGTCTCAATCTTTTCAAAAACGAGTGAGTCCAAAGATCCATCAACATGGAGCTTCTTCATGCGTTTTATACCAACATGACTCAAATGGAAGTGCCACAAGTATGTGGCACTATCATTACTATCTTATATCTTTTGGCATGAACATGTGTATCACTACGATCGAGATTCAATGAACCATTCATTTTAGGTGCAATACCATTGATGGTATTATTCAAATAAACAGAGTAACCATTATTCTCCTTAAATGAATAACCGTATTGCGATAAACATAATCCAATCATGTCTATGCAAACACCAAATAACAATTATTTAGGTTTAACACCAATATCGATGGTAGAGGGAGCATGCGATGCTTGATCACATCAACCTTGGAAACACTTCCAACACATATCGTCATCTCACCTTCAGCTAGTCTCCGTTTATTCTATAGCCTTTTATTTCGAGTTACTAACACTTAGCAACTGAACCAGTATTTTAATACCCTGGTGCTACTAGGAGAACTAGTAAAGTACACATTATAATGTATATCCAATATACTTCTGTCGACCTTGCCAGCCTTCTCATCTACCGAGTATCTAGGGTATTTCTGATTCAGTGACCGTTCGCCTCATTATAGAAGCACTTAGTCTCGGGTTTGGGTTCAACCTTGGGTTTCTTCACTAGAGCAGCAACTGATTTGCCGTTTCATGAGGTATACCTTCTTTCCCTTGCCCTTCTTGAAACTAGTGGTTTAACCATCAACAATTGATGCTCCTTCTTGATTTCTACTTTCGCGGTGTCAAACATCGTGAATTGCTCAAGGATCATCATGTCTATCCCTGATATGCTATAGTTCATCACGAAGCTCCAATAGCTTGGTGGCAGTGACTATGGAGAACCATCACTATCTCATCTGGAAGATTAACTCCCACTCGATTCAAGCGATTGTAGTACTCAGACAATCTGAGCACATGCTCAACGATTGAGCTTTTCTCCCTTAGTTTGCAGGCTTAAGAAGCTTGTCAGAGGTCTCATACCTCTTGACGGTGGCACTAGTCTGAAATTCCAATTTCAGTCTTTGGAACATCTCATATGTTCTGCGATGTTTCAAAAACGTCTTTGTTGCCTCAATTCTAAACCATTTAGCATTACGCACTGAACTATCATGTAGTCATCAAAACGTGTATGTCAGATGTTCGCAACATCCACAACCGACGTTCGAGGTTCAGCTCACTGAGCGGTGCATTAAGGACATAATCCTTCTGCGCAGCAATGAGGACAATCCTCTGTTTATGGACCCAGTCCGCATAATTGCTACTATCAACTTTCAACTAAATTTTCTATAGGAACATATCTAAAACAGTAGAACTAAAGCGTAAGCTACGACATAATTTGCAAAGTCCTTTTGACTATGTTCATGATAATTAAGTTCATTTGATTATTTAATGAACTCCCACTTAGATAGACATCCCTCTAGTCATCTAAGTGATACATGATCCGAGTCAACTAGGCCGTGTCCGATCATCACGTGAGACGGACTAGTCATCATCGGTGAACATCTTCATGTTGATCGTATCTTCTATACGACTCATGTTCGACCTTTCGGTCTTCCGCGTTCCGAGGCCATGTCTGTACATGCTAGGCTCGCCAAGTCAACCTAAGTGTATTGCGTGTGTAAATCTGGCTTACACCCGTTGTATTCGAACGTTAGAATCTATCACACCCGATCATCACGTGGTGCTTCGAAACAACGAACCTTCGCAACGGTGCACAGTTAGGGGGAACACTTTTCTTGAAATTATTGCGAGGGATCATCTTATTTTAGCAACCGTCGTTCTAAGAAAATAAGATGTAAAACATGATAAACATCACATGCAATCAAATAGTGACATGATATGGCCAATATCATTTTGCTCCTTTTGATCTCCATCTTCGGGGCGCCATGATCATCATCATCACCGGCATGACACCATGATCTCCATCGTCGTGTCTTCATGAAGTTGTCTCGTCATCTATTACTTCTACTACTATGGCTAACGGTTTAGCAATAAAGTAAAGTAAATACATGACGTTTATGTTAACACGCAGGTCATAAATAAATTAAGACAACTCCTATGGCTCCTGCCGGTTGTCATACTCATCGACATGCAAGTCGTGATTCCTATTACAAGAACATGATCAATCTCATACATCACATATATCATCCATCACATCCTTTTGGCCATATCACATCACACGACATATGCTGCAAAAACAAGTTAGACGTCCTCTAATTGTTGTTGCAAATTTTTACGTGGCTGCTATAGGTTTCTTAGCAAGAACGTTTCTTACCTACGCAAAAACCACAACGTGATATGCCAATTTCTATTTACCCTTCATAAGGACCCTTTTCATCGAATCCGATCCGACTAAAGTGGGAGAGCCAGACACCCGCTAGCCACCTTATGCAACTAGTGCATGTCAGTCGGTGGAACCTGTCTCACGTAAGTGTACGTGTAAGGTCGGTCCGGGCCGCTTCATCCCACGATGCTGCCGAATCAAGATAAGACTATTAACGGCAAGTAAATTGACAAAATCGATGCCCACAACGACTTTGTGTTCTACTCATGCATAGAAACTATGCATAGACCTAGCTCATGATGCCTCTGTTGGGGAACGTAGCAGAATTTTAAAATTTTCTACGCATCACCAAGATAAATCTATGGAGTCATCTAGCAACGAGAGCGAGGAGTGCATCTACATACCCTTGTAGATCGCGAGCGGAAGTGTTCAAGAGAACGGGGTTGATGGAGTCGTACTCGTTGTGATCCAAATCACCGATGACCGAGCGCCGAACGGACGACACCTCCGCGTTCAACACACGTACGGTTGGGGAAGACGTCTCCTCCTTCTTGATCCAGCAAGGGGGAAGGAGAGGTTGATGGAGATCCAGCAGCACGACAGCATGGTGGTGGAAGCAGCAGGGATCTCGGCAGGGCTTCGCCAAGCTCATCGAGAGGGAGAGGTGTTACGAGGGGAGAGGGAGGCGCCAGGGGCTAGGGTAGCGGCTCCCATGCGCCTTCCCACTATATATATGGGTGGAGGGGGCTGGTTTCTTGCCCTCCAAGTCCATTGGGGCGTTGGCAAAGGTGGGGGAAAGAAATCCCATCATTTCCCTTCCCCACCGATTGTTATCCCCCCTTTTTAGGGATCTTGATCTTATCCCTTCGGGATATGATCTTATTCCTTCTAAGGGGGGATCTTGGTGCACCTTGACCAGGGGTGTGGGGCCTTGCCCCCACTACCCACGTTCATGTGGGTCCCCCGTGCAGGTGGGCCCCACTCCGGAACCTTCTAGAACCTTCCCGGTACAATACCGAAAAATCCCTAACATTTTCCGGTGGCCAAAATAGGACTTCCTATATATAAATCTTTACCTCCGGACCATTCTGGAACTCCTCGTGACGTCCGGATCTCATCCGGGACTCCGAACAACTTTCAGGTTACCGCATACTAATATCTCTACAACCCTAGCGTCACCGAACCTTACGTGTGTAGACCCTACGGGTTCGGGAGACATGCAGACATGACCGAGACGACTCTCCGGTCAATAACCAACAACGGGATCTGGATACCCATGTTGGCTCCCACATGTTCGACGATGATCTCATCGGATGAACCACGATGTCGAGGATTCAATCAATCCCGTATTCAATTCCCTTTGTCCAGCGGTATTGTACTTGCCCGAGATTCGATCGTCGGTATCTGATACCTTGTTCAATCTCGTTACCGGCAAGTCTCTTTACTCGTTCCGTAACACATCATCTCGTGATCAACTCCTTGGTCACATTGTGCACATTATGATGATGTCCTACCGAGTGGGCCTAGAGATACCTCTCCGTCACACGGAGTGACAAATCCCAGTCTCGATTCCTGCCAACCCAACAGACACTTTCGGAGATACCCGTAGTGCACCTTTATAGCCACCCAGTTACGTTGTGACGTTTGGCACACCCAAAGCATTCCTACGTATCCGGGAGTTGCACAATCTCATGGTCTAAGGAAATGATACTTGACATTTAGAAAAGCTTTAGCATACGAACTACACGATCTTTGTGCTAGGCTTAGGATTGGGTCTTATCCATCACATCATTCTCCTAATGATGTGATCCCGTTATCAATGACATCCAATGTCCATGGTCAGGAAACCGTAACCATCTATTGATCAACGAGCTAGTTAACTAGAGGCTTACTAGGGACATGGTGTTGTCTATGTATCCACACATGTATCCGAGTTTCCTATCAATACAATTCTAGCATGGATAATAAACGATTATCATGAACAAGGAAATATAATAATAACCAATTTATTATTGCCTCTAGGGCATATTTCCAACAGGCAATTGAAGAGCTGAAAGCCGAACAGGCTGCTCACTGCCGAAGCAAGAAGGAAATGGCTGTGAAGATGAAGAAAGCTGCTGACCGTTGCAAGCTTCTTGAAAAAGAAGATCGGGCGGAACAGACGGACCTGAAGAAGGCCATTGCCGATGCCAAGGATGCTCGCTCTGCGATGAGAGCTATGAAGGAGGAGCTGCGTCAGGCCGGAGAGATCGCGGCTGGAAAGCCCTTTATGCTGCGGAGGAAGTTCTGTGATCCTAAACATGCTCCGTTAGACCAGATGTGGAGTACGATGGACACCTATCTGGATTTAGCAGCGAGTGCCGCAGATGCGGCCGGACACTTCCGAGATCAAGAAGATCGCGAAGTGGAAAAGCTCTTCTAGTCGCAGTTCCACAATCTAGAGCGTCCACTGTCATTAGCCGATCGTTTGGCTGAATGGGCCGAGCTAAATAGGTTGTCCGGACTCGCCATGAAGTATGTCATGAGTCATCTATGGCCAGAGAGGCCGGAGCCGAAAAGTTATTTCAACTTGGTGCAGCAGTTCCTTGGTGCGGCGCCGCATATCAATGCGATGAAGAGGTCAGCGTGCATAGAGGGCGCGCGGATGGCTCTTGCCCGTGTCAAGACATACTGGGCGGAATTGGAAGCCACCGCTGTTGCATCCCCAGACTCGGATGAAAGCCGAGTACCTGCCGAGCACTATTTTCAGGAAGATCTGCAAGGCGCTCGTTTAATATAGACACAATGCTCGAAGGATACTATATTCGAATAGCATATATTATTGTAAAACAATATTTTGATAAATTGTAGAAGCTTTCTATACTTGTGCCTGCAAGTATTATAATACCTCATGTGCGGCCGTTTAACATATACGTATATATAATCTGAAAGATTGTAGTCGTCGGCTTCAGCCCCCACGCACATAATGCGGGGGTGTTCGTAGAAGGCGCATTTTCACACTTGATCCAACGTCTTGGTCCTACAAAGGAGGTGATAGCGCAGCGAACTAGGCAATCGCACTATGATGCTTTATCACTTTCACTTAGCCATAGGAGTTTGACAGTGATGCTACTTATATAGCCCCTGGTGGTGCCTGCGCTCGCCCGAACTCGGGGCGCGTATGTGCCTGGCCGGGAAACGACCCTTCGTTAATGCGGAGGAATCCTAAAGATTTTGGTAAGTCATCGAGTGGTTGACCAGTCTCACGCTATATCATGACAGTCAGTTTTCGGCTTTCTCTACTGAGGTGCTCGCCTGGCCGAACCGGGGCACAATCGCAGTAGTTCTCCTGGTGCCGCCTTAGCCAATAGAGCGGAACATAAGGCAGCAAAACACAGGAGCCGGGCAAACCCAACATTTGACCAAAGACATGATTCGGAGCTGATGCATATAAGGCCAAACTCGCGACGCTGAACACTCCCTAAGGTATTCGGTCTTTATGAGGGTGGGCGGGATAACGCCCTTAGTAATAAGCCCCTAGTGTCCAGGTACGCGCAAAACTCTGACGTGGCCACATGCCAAAACGCCAGCCTCCTCCTTGGTTATACCAAGAAACCAGGGGATGTGTATCAATAAGAGATAGTAAAAAAGGTTTACGCAGGGTCTTAATCTGAAAAGAATCCTTGGAACGGGTCCCTGCTGCACGTCTGCGCCTGTGTCTCCGTTGTGCCGTATCCTGGACGGGCGTATCACAATGTTCATCTGTAAAAGAGAGGAACTTAGTTAAAGAAAGATCGTGCCGAACATGAGTTATACTAAATAAACAAAGTATAAATCGAAATGGGTAAAATTGAGCTTTATTGTCTCTTATTTTATATGCGCGGATCCCCTAGTACAGGGGTATATGGCTATTAAGCCTTTACCAATTATATGTTTATGCCGGACTCGTCTAGCCGTGTCCGTGGTCTTGACGACCTGTTTAGATGCTTTGGCTGGTGAAGCCGCTTTATTGTGGGGCTGTCAAGGCAGCCGCACTGTTTTTCGTGCGGGAGGAACACTCAATGTTTTCCCTTTAATGAGATGATGCCTCGTGGACTGGGCATCTTAAGCGTAAGAGATGCATAATGCGGTATTGCGTTAAAGCGGGCGAAAGCTTCGCGTCCCAGCAGTGCTTGATAGCTACTTGAGAATGGGGCGATGTGGAAAGTTAGCTGTTCGCGACGGAAGTTATCAGGGGAGCCGAACATAACTTCTAGCCGGAGAGAACCCATGCAATGGGCATCCGAACCTGGCGTTACCCCTTGAAAGGAGGTTTTGCTATGGCGAATTTTTGTTGGGTCTATCCCCATGTTGTGGATTGTGTCCTGGTATAACAGGTTTAGACCACTGCCGCCGTCCATCAGGACATTTGTAAAATGGAGTCCGCCGATTATTGGATCTAATACCAAGGCAGTCCAGCCTGCGTTCGGGATACTTCTAGAGTAATCCTGATGGTCGAAGGTGATTGGTTTTAACAACCATTGGCGAGACTCCTTTGGGATAGGCCGTATGGCGCGTATCTCTGGTGGCGCCGTTCTGTTCGTCACGTGAAGTAAGTGTGCTGTTTTGACTTCCTGTGGGAAATCCTTTTGTTTCCTGGTGCTCTGCTTGTGGGGTTCGTCGTTGTCTTCACTTGGTGTGTCGAGCCCCTTGTGTTCGGCGTTGAGTTTGCCGGCTTGCTTGAAAACCCAACAATCTCTATGGGTATGGTTCCAGGCTTCTCGGGAGTACTGTGTATTTGACATATCTTGTTCAAGATTTTGTTTAAGTTGGATAGCTCGTCCTGTTATCCTTGAGGGGCGGCTTTCTCTGATTCTGCCGCGAGCTTTTGAATCTGGCGTTGACCGCCGTGCTCTTTGGGCTGTTTCCCTTATTCCGGCGCTGGTCCTTGCTGCATCGGGGTTTTCCATTTCCATCCCTAACTTCGGATGTACTTGGGTCGCTGGTGCTACATCTTGCCAACCAGCTGTCCTCTCCTGCGCAAAAGCGGGTCATGAGGCTTGTTAATGCGGCCATTGTTCTTGGCTTTTCTTGGCCGAGGTGTCTGGTGAGCCATTCGTCTCGAACGTTGTGCTTAAAAGCTGCTAGGGCTTCGGCGTCTGGACAGTCGACTATCTGATTCTTTTTAGTAAGAAATCTGTTCCAGAATTTCCGGGCTGTTGAGTTATGTGACTGAGATCGTTTGCATCCGGAGGGCGGACACAAGTCCCTTGAAAATTTGCCCGGAAAGCATCCTCAAGCTCTTCCCAACTTCCAATGGTGTTTTCGGGAAGGCTTTTGAGCCAATGCCAGGCTGGCCCTTTAAGCTTGAGGGGTAAGTATTTTATGGCATGGAGGTCATCCCCTCTGGCCATGTGTATGTGGAGGATATAATCCTCGATCTAGACCCCAGGGTCTGTTGTTCCGTCATACGCCTCTATGTTTACGGGCTTGAATCCCGCTGGAAATTCATGGTCCAGCACCTCATTGGTGAAACATAGGGGGTCTGCGGCACCCCTGTATTTGGGTGTGTCGTGATGTTCGGATATTTGTTGTGTTGCATTGCTTACTAGAGCTTGCTTTCTTGGCCCGTATATAGATCTGGCTGGGCCGTCTTTTTGATGCGGATCCTTTGGTGGATCGCGTGCCGGCTTGTGTGCGGCGCCGCTTGCTGCTCCATGCTGGCCATGCGGTCGTCCATCCGACCGGATGGCTTTCCTATTGTTTGACTGCGGGGGCTCTAAGGCCTCCTCGTCAAATTCAGGCAGTAGCTTTTGCTTTTGATAGCTTTTTGTGCGGCGACTGCCGGCATATTTGTCTACGGTGTTGCGTACTTTGCTCCATCTGATTCTGAGTGCATCTTCTGCAGTTTTGAGCTTCCGCTTCTGCTTTTTCAGGCTATGCGCAGTGGCGACGAACCTTTTGTGGAGGTTCTTCTGCTCCATGAGCTTATCCGGCGTAAGGTCGTCCGGACTGTTGTTTTCACCGGGGACGGGGTGTTCGGTTTGTTTATCCAAGTTGCCCTGTTCGGACGGTTGCTCGAAGGCATGTTCGTCGTCCGCCGGCTCATCCTGCTCTATGGCTGGGCCTGTATGGCTGCTGTCTTTGTCGAGGCGGGGCTTGGAGCGGCGCTTACGTCGCCGCTTTGATTGCTTTTCGAGTGAACGATCCCTCGTTGCATCCCTGTGTTCCTCGTCGTCGCTTCCTTTGGGTGTGTCCACCATGTATACATCATGAGATGAGGTGGCTGTCCAGTGCCTTATAGGCGTTGGTTCATGTTCATCTCCTACATCGTTGTCCATACCGTCGATGTCTTCGGAGTCGAAGTCGAGCACGTCGTTTAAATTATCGACAATGGCTACGAAGTGGGTGGTGGGTGGGCTTTGAATTTCTTCATCATCCGCATCCCAACCTTGTTGACCATAGTCCGGCCAGGGCTCTCCTGATAAAGAGAGAGACTTTAGTGAATTCAGAATATCGCCGAAGGGCGAGTGCTGAAAGATGTCCGCGGTGGTGAACTCCACAATCGGCGCCCAATCGGGTTCGATCAGTAGGGGCGCAGAGGGCTCGGAGTCTGGAGAGGAGTCCGACTCCTTGGAGTCATGGGCTTCGCAGAGAATAGGGCTGGTGTTCGGCTCGATCGCCGTAGAGATTGCAACCCCCGAGGCAGTGTCCAACCACCCATCCTCGATTGGCGCAGTTGGCTCCGAATTAAAGGTCGGAGCTGATGCGAGTGCGGCCTCCAGGGCACTGTTCGGCGGCAGAGCTAGATCATGCCCATCATGACAGTGCGGCGCGCTCGGCTGCGGCTCGAATCCGTCGAAGATCAAGTCTCCGCGGAGGTCCGCTGTGTAGTTTAAACTTCCAAATCTGACCTGATGGCCAGGGGCGTAGCTTTCGATCTGCTCTAGATGACCAAGCGAATTGGCCCGCAGTGCGAAGCCGCCGGATACGAAGATCTGTCTAGGGAAAAAAGTCTCACCCAGGATCGCATCGCTGTTGATGATCGGAGAAGCCATCGGGCCTAAAAGTGACGACACAGAGGAACTCTCAATGAAAGCACCAATGTCGGTGTCAAAACCGTCGGATCTCGGGTAGGGGGTCCCGAACTATGCATCTAGGCCGTATGGTAACAGGAGGCAGGGGACACGATGTTTTACCCAGGTTCGGGCCCTCTTGATGGAGGTAAAACCCTACGTCCTGCTTGATTAATATTGATGATATGGGTAGTACAAGAGTAGATCTACCACGAGATCAGAGAGGCTAAACCCTAGAAGCTAGCCTATGGTATGATTGTTGTTCGTCCTATGGACTAAAACCCTCTGGTTTATACAGACACCGGAGAGGGCTAGGGTTACACAGAGTCGGTTACAATGGTAGGAGATCTACATATCCGTATCGCCAAGCTTGCCTTCCACGCTAAGGAAAGTCCCTTCCAGACACAGGACGAAGTCTTCGATCTTGTATCTTCATAGCCCAGGAGTCCCTCAATGGCCATGGGGGTCCTCGGCCCAATCCAACTAATCGGGAGACGATGTGGTGAGTACCCCCTAGTCCAGGACACTGTCAGTCGCGGCGTAGAAGGCCCCCGATGGGTATGAGACGATGGACGTCGACTTCATGCCGGCGTCCGGGTCCCCCATGGTGCAGGCGGACCAGCGGTTCAACCTGGCGATACTAAAGGAGGACCGGGAGGCAGAGGCTCAACTCGACACGGAGCGCGTGCATGCCGCTGCCATCGAGGCTCTCCTGCAGGCGGAACCGGATGTCGTGGATGTGAATCGGGCGGCGGAGGCTCAACTTGAGGCGGAGCACGCGGATGCCGCTGCCATCGAGGCCCTCCTGCAGGCGGAACCGGACGTCCTGGACTTGAACCGGGCGGCAGAGGCTCAACTCGACGCGGAGCGCGCGGATGCCGCTCTCATCGAGGCCCTCCTACAGGCGGAACCAGACGTCCTGGACTTGAACTGGGCGGCGGAGGCTCGACGCGACGCGGAGCGCGCGGATGCCGATGCCATCGAGGCCCTCCTGCAGGCGGAACCGGACGTCCTCGACTTGAACCGGGTGGTGCTCTCGTCCGTGCAGAGCGCCCGCACGCTCCACGTGAACGAGTAGCTGGAGGCCGAGGACAACCACGGTGCGGAGACACACGTCGGCAGCTACGGCTGGTTCACGCCGGCAGCCAAGGACGACGAGGTTGTCTCGTTCCGCGAGCAGTGATAGTTTTTCTTTATGTTGTTGTTTTTATGAATCTTTTGCTGTGTAAACACATATATTGTTATGCAAGTCACCTGACTTGGGTCAGTCTACCATTTCAGGCGGTTGGATGAATATCCTACGTCTTCTAACCCTTCTTCCTCACCTCTTCTTCTTCCCCAATAGACCACCGCACGGGCCGTACGGATACTCCCCAACATGCGGTTGGATAAACATACTCTATGAATGAAAATTATGGGTCAGCGGTAGGATGGCTGAGTTTGGTTTGTTCACATGCGACAACACGTGTCAGTGAGGGTGCGTTCCCTTGGTTGGGTTTGCGGCATGCAGGAGCGACTGTGCATGTGAGGGCGCGGTGCGACCTCGGCGTGCAGGAGCGACCGTGTGAGGGTGTGGTGCGACCACGACAACCGTGCACAAGTGTACCTCGTTTTCATTTTGAAAACTTTAGGCAAGCTTGGCAAAAATGTGTGGCGAAGTATGGCAATGCAAGGCCTAGACCCAAACAGGATAAGTACGTAGTACGTACTACGTACTAGGAGTACTAGTGTTAAAAAAGAAAGGCGGGGTTTTCCTTCGCGAGATTAATCGATACAAATCCTCGTTTCACGTGTCAATTAATGCGTATTTTTTCTCCAAAGCCCAAAGAGCTAACCATCCCATTCCTCATCGCTTGATTAATGCAGCGCCATGCAAACCAACCTTCTCACTTCCGCATGCATGCAGGGGATATTAATGTCCTTGGTTGCTAGTACGAGGCAAACCCCATCAATTTTGCCTCGATTAGTGTTAGTGGCCTTTTGCAAATTGTAATTTTGATATACTGGCCTTGTGTATAAAAAATGGAGGTAGTAACTATATTTTACTTCCTTCCCCATTGCGGTGACTCGATGATATCTCAAACATTGTGGTTTGGCGAAGTGCGTTTGACGGAGAACACCATTGAGGGAGACCACGGTAAGTCGTTCACAAGTGCCGCCTACAAGCCGAGACAACCGCCTTATTTGCATCCAGGAAGTCCGTTGAACCAAAGGACGCGTGAATGTACTAGTACTACTCGTACACAATAGCGTCGTCCGTCCAGCTTAGTGCGGTGAGATGGTTTCTCGAAGAAGACGATGGAGAAGCGGAGTCAGCGAAGAGTGAAATGATGGTTGCTTCATCCGTGCTTTGTGATTTGACGCCTCACTGCTTTGTGATTTGTGATAGAAGGGACAGGGGAGTAGACTCTGTCCTCTATACTGTACATGCGTCCAAGCACGGGAGAAAGAGGAGAGACGTTGCATTTTTCTATTCCTTCAATCAATCAATCAGGGAGCTTTGGTTCCATCCTTTTGGCTTTGGCAACACCGTCCACAATGGTTCCCACGATGCCAAAAGCTATTTTCACATTTGGCTACACATTGTGGATGCCCTTAACCATACCACTTGGTTTTGCTCCTATGTGCTATCTATACAAATCTCAATTATATTGATCTAAAAAATTATAGAATCAATATTAGTAAAAAGGAGGTGATTTTGCCGCACGGATGGCGGGGGAGGTTTCTTATTTTTAGAGGACGTTGTCCTGGCGGTTTGCTAACATGCGGTCCCACGTGTCAGTGCTTTACCAAGCCGATCCGCTTCCCACATGAGGTAGAACAATGGCAGAAGCAACACGTGGTTAACTTGAAGAAGATGAGGGAGAAGCGGATTCAGAAACGAGTGAAATGATGGTTGCTTCATCCCTCCAACTTTTTTTAGCATTATTACTTCGTCCCTCCAACTTAACTGCGGGAAAGGTACAACTTTGTGATTTGACGCCTCATTGCTCATTACTACACCGGTGCCATGATTGGGTGCTTCACCCCGGCTGCTCTGCACTGTATTCCGGTATGGCATGTGGACCCGGTAGCTTGATGCCCCACATGTCGGCGAAAGGGACTAGAAGATTTATGAAAGAAAGCGCTCCACTCTTACGACGGAGGAGTACACGACACGACGGCCCAGTGAACTGTCACTTGTACTGTATATAGTACTATAGTTTTGCTGTTTCGCACGATCCATCGATACAAACCCGATTAAACAGGAAAGGGCAGGATTTTTCCCGCGCGGTATATGATACTGGCCATACATTTCAAAGGCAATTTTAATGTATGCAAACTGAATAATTAAGTAACAATATGATATCTAGTAAAACTAAAAACACATACGATGATTTATTGTGTTAGAGTGTAGTAGTAGTGCTGTATTGCATAGTTGTTAGATGTAACATGCGAGAACATGCAGAGATGTAGTTTTGGAGGGCCTACAGAGAGAAAAGCGTAATACGTTCACCGAACTTCAGAATAAGCTAATTACAGTCACTATATACGTTTTGCGGTGATTATACGGTCACTTGCTCACGGTTCAGCATCGGATTGCACTCTGTTGACCGGCCAAATAGTCTGCGTGGCACCATGTTGACTAGTTACATTGACCACGTTCCTTGTGGGTCCCAACTATCAATTCGCATAGGGAAAAGGTCAGATAAACACAAATTTGCGCAGGCGCGACAAGACTCCACCCCGTGCGCGGGAATCACCTGGTTGTGTATGTGTCTGCCAGGGCCTGATGTGTGCGCATGCACGTGTAGGTTGAGCACTTGAGCGTGAGAGTGTGTGTTGGTTGTGTGGTGTACCGGTGTGTGTGTGCGTGTGAGTGTTGCATGCGTGTGTGGCTGCATGTGTACGTGTGAGTGTTGCGTGCGTGCGTGGGTGGGTGCATGTGTTCGTGTGAGTGTTGCGTGCATGTAGTTTGTGTGCATGCGTGCGTGTGTGTATAATCACCACACCAGCTCTTGTGTGTTAAAACAGACGGCTCAGCATACCAATACAAGGCCACCTTGTCCGCTGTGCTCGCGGTCATGACTTCGAACCACCGTCCAATATTTTTTTGTCGTTTGTTTTCATTCTTACTAGCAAGATGCCCATGTGTTACACGTAACATCAAGATGCATTTGTATGACTAGTTTATCTTGTGAGAGAAAATGATGAATGAGGGAAGGCCTTATTTGCAAATGTGGAGAGGTGTGTGGGTACCTTTTTGCAAAATTGTCATAGTTTCTTTCCTATCCGTCAGATACAACCTATATTGCAGGATGGCAGGCACACCATCATCACCAACTCTGTTTTTATAAGAGTATATTTTATCCCCACTCTTATAAAAAGCATAGTCGGTGATGATCGTGTGCCTGCCATCCTGCAATATAGGCCGTCCGATATATATCTGATGGATAGGAAGGAAACTATGGCAATTTTGCAAAAAGATACCCACACCCCTCTCCACACTTGCAAATAAGGCCTTCCCTTGTTCATCCTTTTCTCCCACAATATTAACTACGCATACAAATGCATCATGATGTTCCATGCAACGCATGTGCATCTTGCTAGTATTTTATAAGAGTGTAGATGTAGAGTAGATACAAGCCGACAGGTGGGCCCGATGGTAGTGAGATAAGTGATGCAACACTAGGGGTGCCACGTGGAGCGTTTAACTGATCAACTAGTCGTGTCTTGAGCAAATACAGAGTTGTACGGTGAGCTCGTGACTGTATAATAACCACAAAACGTAAATGGTGACCGTAATGAGTGGATTCTGAAGTCCAATGTACGTATCGTGCTTTCGCTTCAAATACAATGATCATCACTGTATATATCGCGAGAGAAAGATGAAACATGCGTGAATGTGCTGGGGGCTTACTTTTAGAGGACCTGGAGATAGTTTGTGTGCGTACGTGGAAGTGGCGTAGAGGGGGGGTATGCGATGGAGAGAGAGAGATGCTCTTTGTTTCTCTTTATTATGACTAACTTTATATATAGTATAAAAATATACAAATTCACA
Organism: Triticum urartu; assembly: GCF_056163025.1. Classification (NCBI taxonomy): domain Eukaryota; kingdom Viridiplantae; phylum Streptophyta; class Magnoliopsida; order Poales; family Poaceae; genus Triticum; species Triticum urartu. The sequence goes on from NC_141877.1 coordinate 672,876,982, forward strand.
GTGCGGAATAAATATCATTGTGGGCACCATGCAATGCAAGCGTTCATACTCCTCCATATAACTTTGTAATGTTGTATATATGTAGAAATTCTAAAATATTTTTTTGGCCACACTTTATTCAAAAGGAATGTTGTATGCGAAATAAACATGAAGAGAGGGCTTTTTAGATCAATGGGGTACGTGATGTAACATGTGTGAATGTGTAGTTGATGCATTTGCCAGGGCCTAGAGAGGTATGTGTGTGTATTACGTATTCGAGAGAGGTATGGATAGAGGGGCCGACAGGGGGGGGGGGCGTGGGAGAGATAGCACAAGAAATGAGAGTGGTCTAGAGAGAGAGAGACGAATATGATGTCACGGCGAGAGATTCCCTTGAGTGTGTATATGCAAGGGGGGAGTGGATAGAGGCACCAGGAGAATATATTTTTTTATGTGTGGTGTCTGTGTTGGTATGTGTGGGTGTGAGAAGATAACGAGACATGGGGGCAGAGGGTATGTCATCGCGTGAGGTCCGGTGGGTCGAGGTGAGGCCCTTCGTTTGGTTCCGTCCTCCGCCACATTGGTCGGCCCGTGACGCATTTAGGGAGAACCATGGATGACTAGTCGTACAAGACAAAGATAGCATAATTGTGAAGGACTCTATCTCCACTGACAAAGCCGGCTAGGATTTGTAACCCTAGGTTCTCGGACTAAGGTAACCCCTTTATCTCTGATATTACTATTCATCCAACCTAACTTTAAGGGGCATCCTATAGAATGCTCTGCTAGAATCATACTCGTTGATTAGGAAGAGAGGTGTGAGACAATGCGTGAGAGACAGGCCTAGAGATAATGTGCGTACAGGAGACACGTAGGCAGGTCTATGTATATAGAAAGGGTCGATGGGGATTGTGCGTGTGTATGCTTGCGAGAGGAAGAGTGCTTGTGATAAAGGTTAGTGAAAACAGTCGTAAATGGTTACAAGAGGGAGGGAGGGTTATATCGAGAGCATGTGTGCGAGAAAGACACCTCGGGAGAGAGTGTGTGAGCATGTGTGAGAGACCACCGATGGAGAGTGAAACTACACGTACAAGATTGATGTACACATTGATTAAAGATATAAATTGTATCCAAATATTAGGATGGGATCATGATATTTGCAATTCGTGTAAGGAATGGTCATTGATCCATCAGACATCTAGATTCCATCGAATTTGAGCATGTCTATGTTATTATTTGACACAATTGATCCACATAGTTAGTATTTTGAACTCCAGACAATGCATCGCTTTAGCGATCGAATATAAACGTGAGTATAGTTCATGTTGTGTGTGTAAAGCACATTATACATACGAAAGTTACACAATGAACATTATAAATAGCTACCTATGAACTAGCATACATTTGAATTCAACTTAAGGTGGTCTAAAAAATCAAATTCAACATGAAGTCCATTCAATTATTTGAATTTTATATCATGGCATTTGTAAATCATACCTAAATTATGGGGGCACCAATCTTTGCTCTGATTTTGTACATAATAGCATATGTAGTCGTGTACAAAATAGATTCTAATTTAGCTCCTCCATTCCAAAATAATTGTAGTTATAGGATTTTCAAGTGTCAAAATTTCAAAAAGAAGCAGATAATTTAATGAGGTTTTCAAACATAGAAGGTCAAATTTAACGTTGTCTATTTAGGTCAATCCTCAAAGTTCAAGAGTACTCTAAACATGAATGCTTGTGTTTCAAAATTTCGAACGAATCGCCAAAAGAGCCTCTACTCGCCCGAAACCGCGTGAGACCAATGTTTGGTAGTACAAGGAAATTACTTTTCTAATAACTCTGACCCATGAAACCTACCGGCCCGACGTCCAAAGGTCTAAACCGGGGTAGGTTTATAGCTTCATCTAGACGCCACGCAACCACCTCCAAAAAACATTCATACACAATGGCTACCTAAGCACACATGCGCGCGGCCGAAATCGCTCCCGCCCACTATTTGGGACACCTAGGATTACCATCCTACCCCCGACCCGCAGTAGGTCCGAAATTTAAGAGGGGGGCAAAGTTTGTACTTTCCCCAAATTTCAAACAAGCGCGTCCCATCTTCTGTTCAAAAAAGCAAAAAACAAGCGCATGCCAGACCGAAACATGGTCCCCCCCGCACACCCGTCTGATTCCCCATTCGTACTCCGTGGGCGCAAAAACTACCTCTCCACCAGCGGCGAAACCCCGGCGTCCTCCGTCCGCCACCCCATTCCACCCATCAACGACCGCCCTCCTCCATCACGCCGGAGCCGATACCCCGACGTCATCGTCCACCGCAACCTCAACCGCAACGCCCTCCACGGCTAGTAGTTGAAACCGAGGCCGAGTCGTCCGTACCTGAGCTAGTTCAACCACGCCATCCTGCGCCTCACCGCTGCCGCTCCAACTTCGCCACCCTCCACCGCACCGGAGCTGTTCCTGCTACGACGTCCTTCGCCGCCACAGATCTGCTTCCCCTCCGCTGACATACAGCCATGGCAACACAGTCAACAATTTGGCCATGGGTTCGTCCAAGCCTACACCCTCCTCCAGAACATCGGTTTCCCCGGCAAAAAGAAGAAGATCGGTGCGACATGTGGAGGCGACCACACCGGCAACCGAAAATGGTACTCCTCTTCCCTTATTCGTGCAAATCTTATGTGTCTGCTTGCACGGTATTCATCCCACAGAAGACACTAGTTGACCGCTGCTTCTTGATACTAGATGTTCCTAGTAACTCGCGTTGCACAAGGTTTCTCCTCATATACTATTTCACCTTAGCTAGAGGTCTGTCGCCCCCCTGAATTTCAATTCCTGGTCAGTTGATTCCCAATTAACGGAAGCATTCCCCGGTGTAACAGGCGCTAGTCCGCCTATTACGTCAGGGAAGCAACGCCTCGGTGTTTATCTTAGGGGCGTGTGGGGCCTAGAGCTACTAGCGCCCGATCTGGAGGTCGGTCAGGATTAAAGGGATGGCCTGGGGGCACTGCCAAGCATGGCGGTGGTGTGAGGTTGAGGGGAGGGCGGGGCGGCGGAGGCAGGGGTCTGGGCCGGTGGTCGCCGGCGGTTCGAGAAAGATCGTCGACAGTGACTGGCGGGAGGTAGACGAAGGCCATCTACCGGTTCCTTATAGATCGGAGGGTTCATTAAAAAAATCGACTGACCTATTTATTTTCAGTCGACTGTTATCTTGATATGACCACATGTGGTGGTGTGCCAGAGGAGTACCTGCATTTCCTATGCTCATATATTACAAAATCATACGGAGTAGAATCTAATTTTCTCTGCCATGCAATGCTGTAGAGCTATCATATGTCTCCTGTCATTTATTTTTCAGCCACCTGCTATCTGCTACTTTTACAGTGCACTAGTTCTGCACACACTTCACCCATACTCTCACTATTGTGTTTTTATGCAAGGGTATTTCATACTCTGCTGCTATGTGATGTCTACTACACAACCTTCTTCTTATAGACGTTGTTGGGCCTCAAAGTGCTGAGGTTTGTAGGACATTAGCAAATTTCCCTCAAGTGGATGACCTAAGGTTTATCAATCCGTGGGAGGCGTAGGATGAAGATGGTCTCTCTCAAGCAACCCTGCAATAAAATAGAAAAGAGTCTCTTGTGTCCCCAACACACCCAATACAATGGTAAATTATATAGGTGCACTAGTTCGGCAAAGAGATGGTGATACAAGTGCAATATGGATGGTAGATATAGGTTTTTTTAATCTGAAAATATAAAAACAGCAAGGTAACTAATGATAAAAGTGAGCACAAACGTTATTGCAATGCTAGGAAACAAGGCCTAGGGTTCATACTTTCACTAGTGCAAGTTCTCTCAACAATAATAACATAATTGGATCATATAACTATCCCTCAACATGCAACAAAGAGTCACTCCAAAGTCACTAATAGCGGAGAACAAACGAAGAGATTATTGTAGGGTACGAAACCACCTCAAAGTTATCCTTTCTGATCGATATATTCAAGAGTCTGTAGTAAAATAAGATGAAGCTATTCTTTCTGTGAATCTATCATAGTGTTAGTACTAGAATAACACCTTAAGATACAAATCAACCAAAACCCTAATGTCACCTAGATACTCCAATGTCACCTCAAGTATCCGTGGGTATGATTATACTATATGCATCACACAATCTCAGATTCATCTATTAAACCAACACAAAGAACTTCAAAGAGTGCCCCAAAGTTTCTACCGGAGAGTCAAGACGAAAGCGTGTGCCAACCCCTATGCATAAGTTCACGGAACTCGCAAGTTAATCACCAAAACATACATCAAGTGGATCACGTGATATCCCATTGTCACCACAGATAAGCACATGCAAGACATACATCAACTGTTCTCAAATCCTTAAAGACTCAACCCAATAAGATAACTTCAAAGGGAAAAATCAATTCATCACAAGAGAGTAGAGGGGGAGAAACATCATAAGATCCAACTATAATAGCAAAGCTCACGATACATCAAGATCGTGCAAACTCAAGAACACGAGAGAGAGAGATCAAACACATAGCTGCTGGTACATACCCTCAGCCCCGAGGGTGGACTACTCCCTCCTCGTCATGGAGAGCGCCGAGATGATGAAGATGGCCACCGGAGAGGGATTCGCCCTCCGGCAGGGTGCCAGAACGGGTCTAGATTGGTTTTCGGTGTCTACGGAGGCTTCTAGCGGCGGAACTCCCGATCTATTCTGTTCCCGGAAGTTTTTAGGGTATATGGACATCTATAGGCGAAAGAAGTCGGTCAGGGGAGCCACGAGGGGCCCACGAGGGTGGGGCGCGCCCAGGGGCAGGCGCGCCTCCCTACCTCGTGGCCACCTCAAAGCTTCCTTGACTTCAACTCCAAGTCTCCTGGGTCACATTCGTTCCAAAAATCACGCTCCCAAAGGTTTCATTCCGTTTGGACTCCGTTCGATATTCCTTTTCTACAAAACACTGAAACAAGGGAAAAAACAAAAACTGGCACTAGGCTCTGGGTTAATAGGTTAGTCCCAAAAATAATATAAAAGTGCATAATAAAGCCCATAAACATCCAAAACAGATAATATAATAGCATGGAACAATCAAAAATTATAGATACGTTGGAGACGTATCAGCATCCCCAAGCTTAATTCCTGCTCGTCCTCGAGTAGGTAAATGATAAAAACAGAATTTTTGATGTGGAATGCTACCTAACATATTTATCAATATAATCTTCTTTATTGTGGCAAGAATATTCAGATCCATAAGATTCAAGACAAAAGTTTAATATTGACATAAAAATAATAATACTTCAAGTATACTAACTAAGCAATCATGTCTTCTCAAAATAACATGGCTAAAGAAAGTTATCCCTACTAAATCATATAGTCTGGCTATGCTCTATCTTCACCACACAAAATATTTAAATCATGCACAACCCCGATGACAAGCCAAGCAATTGTTTCATACTTTTGATGTTCTCAAACTTTTTCAATCTTCAAGCAATATATGAGCGTGAGCCATGGATATAGCACTATATGTGGAATAGAATGGTGGTTGTGGAGAAGACAAAAAGGAGAAGATAGTCTCACATCAACTAGGTGTATCAACGGGCTATGGAGATGCCCATCAATAGATATCCATGTGAGTGAGTAGGGATTGCCATGCAACGGATGCACTAGAGCTATAAGTATATGAAAGCTCAACAAAAGAAACTAAGTGGGTGTGCATCCAACTCGCTTGCTCATGAAGACCTAGGGCATTTTGAGGAAGCCCATCATTGGAATATACAAGCCAAGTTTTATAATAAAAAATGTCCACTAGTATATGAAAGTGATATCATAGGAGACTCTCTATCATGAAGATCATGGTGCTACTTTGAAGCACAAGTGTGGAAAAAGGATAGTAGCATTTTTCCCTTCTCTCTTTTTCTCTCATTTTTTTGGGCCTTATCCTTTTTTATGGCCTTTCTCTTTTTTTGTCTGGAGTCTCATCCCGACTTGTGGGGGAATCATAGTCTCCATCATCCTTTCCTCACTTGGGACAATGCTCTAATAATGATGATCATCACACTTTATTTACTTACAACTCAAGAATTACAACTCGAGACTTAGAAGAAGATATGACTCTATGTGAATGCCTCCGGCGGTGTACCGGGATATGCAATGATGCATGAGTGACATGTATGAAGAACTATGAACGGTGGCTTTGCCACAAATACGATGTCAACTACATGATCATGCAAGCAATATGACAATGATGAAGCGTGTCATAATAACGGAACGGTGGAAAGTTGCATGGCAATATATCTCGGAATGGCTATGGAAATGCCATAATAGGTAGGTATGGTGGCTGTTTTGAGGAAGGTATATGGTGGGTTTATGGTACCAGCGAAAGTTGTGCGATACTAGAGAGGCTAGCAATGGTGGAAGGGTGAGAGTGCGTATAATTCATGGACTCAACATTAGTCAGAAAGAACTCACATACTTATTGCAAAAATCTATTAGTTATCGAAACAAAGTATTACGCGCATGCTCCTAGGGGGATAGATTGGTAGGAAAAGACCATCTCTCATCCCCGACCGCCACTCATAAGGAAGACAATCAAATAACACCTCATGTTTCAAATTTGTTACACAACGTTTACCATATGTGCATGCTACAGGACTTGCAAACTTCAACACAAGTATTCCTCAAATTCACAACTACTCAACTAGCACAACTTTAATATCACTATCTCCATATCTCAAAACAATCATCAAGTATCGAACTTTTCTTAGTATTCAATGCACTTATATGAAAGTTTTTTTATTACTAGTCGTGAACCCATGCATTGCACGGGCTAGTTATGTGTCCTTATATTTGAATAAATATTGTAGAAGATACTTGTCCATATCAAGTCTATGCGTTGTTTCTAATTTCACTGTATGAATGAAGATAATTAAAAATAGGAAATCTCTTTCGTGCTTGAATGGTCACTCTAAGCGTACATTTGTTTGCCTCATTTTAAAAGTGTGTGAAGTGTCCAATATAAAATTTATATCTATCTAGGCTCTTATTTGTTGTACCAGAGGAGTATTGTATTTAGGAAACAATGGTGTGCCAAAAAAAAGCAATCGTTACTCGTAAATAATCTCATTCTAGAAAAATTAGTTGCGATTATATATCATGCTTGACATTTGGTACCCTTCAAATTAATTTATTGGAGACGAAGTTAGTAAAGAATGCTTCTTGCTCAACTAAGGGAATCAATGCCAACAATTGAGTGTACACAAAATAAATTTCAATAAAACAATATCACAACTTAAGAAATTGCAAATAAGGTAACACTATAACTCATGGAGCTCTTAGGTCATTGATGATCAAGAGACGGAATTTGTAATAAAGAAGATTGCATCATATGCACTTGCAAAACATCTTAAGATACAAATTTGTATACACTTCATTTTAATTATTGTAGAGCGGGATATTTAAGAGGGCCCTGTTATTTCCATACTTAATTTTTCACATATGGATGATGACATATTTTTGTAGCAGGTTGAAGAGAGAACCGAGCAAAGGAGGCATGCAAATTAATGGGTCAGTAGCAATGTATGGCTTGAACAACTACGGCCTCACCTATAAAATATCTGCATCCATGGTGTAACATAAAGCTGTTGTGTACAACAGAACTTATACTTTTCCCTCATGTGTATTCACTTTATTTTCATCCATGTTAATAGTTTTTTAATACACCTTCTTTAAAGATATATAAATATGGTAGGACACTCTTGTGCTATTTTTGCATTAAAGGAACCTTGCTTCCACTATTTCTGTCCTACTTTAATCAAGATAAACAGTGTTATATAGTAAATATATTGAAAGGTATATACCTTAATTAAATATGCAACCCTGGCTGCATTGTGGCAGTGATTCATGTCTCATGAATTAGAAGCACGTAGACTAATGGGATACTTATGCAGTAGAAGAATTGCACCGGCAGTAACATGAATCAGTCAAAGTAGCAAAGCCAAAAGAAATCAAAATCTAAAACTAATCCAGCTTTTTTCGACAAAGGGTGGATTTTATTAGCTGAAAATGGAGCATCAAAATAAGAGGGAAACAATCAAGTAGTGCCTCGCAGATTGCTACAAATATATATACAGCAGTGGAATCAAGCCACTTCTGTGTGACTCGGTGAAAAAAACCATGAGGCCCATGCCCTTTTCAACGAACCCATCATATTTAATTATTAAATCATGAAAATAATCAGAGTAAAAAATACGGTCACCTTTTATAAAATATAAATTGTAGACATTAAGTCTGATGTTAAACTAAAATTTTGGTAAACGTGAAAACATTAACAGAGCATGAGATGGGAATATCATTGATCTGCCATCTGTTTGAAAGGAGATTTTGCTAGTGACGGGATAGAACAGTGAGGATGAGCAAATGATTAGTAGCTATGGTGTTAACTTACTAAAGGATGAGCTGGTTGTTCAATATTGTACTCATCCGCACACTACTACAATTTGTAAAAGCTGTAGTTGTCGCAACATGCACAGCGTGGACGTACTGTGACGAACACATTCAGAGGAGGAGGTCATTCTCAGTTCTAAATAATTAGATTTATAAAAAAATTACCTTTGAAAGCCTACCCAGCGTTTTGCCCAGCATACATGCTCTCATGTGCATGTTCTCGTTTGCATCATAGATCACAACACATCAAGAGAAATGCAGACAATGAAAGAGAAGCGATGCAAATAAGGCCATAAAGAGCACATGTCTTGCAGTTTCATGACTGGGAGGCTGGAGTATTCAAAAATAGTCAAAAGAGCATTAGTGCATAAGAGTAAATGTAGGTGAGAGAATAGGAAAGGTATGCATTCTTCTTTTTCATGTGCATTATAAACTCACAGTAGAGGTAGAAAAGTGGATACATCTCCATATTCTTTTGCCAGTGGAACCTTTCATGCCTAATCAGAAAATAAATAACACTTAGTACCTAATTATTTCAGTTCTTAAGAATTCATGGGGAAAAAAAGGAGAAAACACAGGAATACCAAGTTATGATCTTGGTACAGGATGGCTACAAACTAACTGAATACACACTGTTATTATATCTAGTGCACCGTGCAATATCAAGCAACACGCTTTGAATTGTGGAAGGAACTACCTTCGATGTCCAATCAGCTCAATAGGCATTGAAGCACTGTAAAATAATCCAGTATCCTCTATGTGCAGCGTTATTATCTTAAAAAAATTACCGCAAACTTTGTATAACACACGGAAGATATTTATTAGAGGAAAGTGGCAAATAAAACATTAACGAAGTTTAAGAATTGAGTCCCTCAAAATACAAAATTGGATCATTGAGCATTTTCTTTTTTCCCAAGTAATTGTGTACCAAACTTTTTAGGAGAAGGGTACACAATATTTACTAAACTCAGTACTTTCCAGCTTATTTTTAAATCTATGAATCCCTCATCGAGTCCTTCTATGATCTTTATAAATTTTGTGAAGAATAGTACGCACTATAATAAAACCTAGGGTTGAGCCTATCAATTTTGGCACATATCTAATTGCATTTTCCTCTCCTCCTCTGCCATAATCTATGCGCCCTGTGTCTACATGTAAAACCAACTTCAGTTAAAAGCATTGTACAAAAGTAGACACATTAGGGGGTCAGAAGGGTAAGAGAATGAGCACTGGACATACCATTAAAACAGGAACAGAACTTGCATTGGTGGTAAGTTCCTAAAGAGAATGCACAACAAGAGATAAGGGACCATGTCCTTTGACTGAATCTGACTGGTAAGAGAATGAGCATTGGAACATAGTTCTTGGTATGGACATACCATTAAAACAGGAACATAACTTGCATTCGTGGTAAGTTCCTAAAGACAATGCACAGCAGGAGATAAGGGAACAGATCCTTTGACTGAATCTGACTGAATGAAGTTTTTTTTGACTGAATGAAGTTTATACAATTTCTGTGTACCAAACTACCAATATATGGCTGATGTACGTATTAGTAAAACAAACCAAATCTCTCTGAGTCTAGTTCATATGATTTCTCCATACTAAAATATGGTTGCCATATTTGAACAGATCCTTTGAACCACTGTCCATTGGAACACGGCATGATCTGTTCATTGGATCCTTCCATATGGTCCAAGTTTCCTTATTAGAGATTACTCTCCTTTAGCTTGTAGTGCAGATTTACTAAAATTGAGTGTGAGCCAAATTATCCAACAACAATGATATAAGCATGTAACTTTTTCTTAGCGGTATAGAATTGTGTAACTGAAACAATAGTACAGCTGCAATGCCATGTATAAAACTGGCTCTTATATAATCAAGTGGATTCTGTGCAGTTTGCATGTAAAGTTTTCTCACAATATAAATTGAATTCTGATTTCGAGCTAATCCCATGGGCAAATGCCTAGGCAGGCTCAACCCATGTCAATCCATGCACTAATTTAATTAAATCAACTATGCAAATCTTAATGCTTACATATAGATAATCTACTTCGTCAATGTAGATGTCCTTCAGGCACTGCACACCAAGGGGAGTAAGGACAGAACACACGATGTGATTGGTTCTTCGATCGGCATATGATGTAAGTGATGTATTTGCGAAGTCTGGAAATCAAAATTGTCCGCATATTCGAGAAGAGGGAACCTGGCAATGCGACGACATATCACTACGATCTTTGTCAATCAAAGAGTCCCCAGTGGTAAACAGCAACTGTGTGATTTGGATAAGGCTCCAGGAAGGTCAGAGGCATCGAAGCGGCTATAGGGATAGGGAGAAGAAGGAGATGCGGCAGCAGATCCATGAGAACCGAGGTGTGCGGCGGCATCAGTGTACACCTGAATTCGAACACGGTTTGGGGTGTGAGCCACCATGCTGCCAATGAATCATAATTCCACAACTTGGATGTCCAGGTTAGGAGGCATGGTGTAGATTTGCATGGTTCTTTTTTAGATCGACTACAACAGCATGGATGAATCCTTTGAAGTCGAGGAAGGCAAGAAAAGGACACGCGTAGAGGAAGAGGAACGTCGCCTCTAGGGCTCTCTGGACTACGCATGAAGAGTTACGACGCTGCGAGGGAGAGATTTTCTCGGAAGGTTTTTCTGTTTCTTTGATAGAGAGGATTGCACGTGGGATAGATGGAGAGGACTCCATAATGTACTTCGTCTTTGGGAAATAGGATTTTTTTACATGAGTTTTTTTTGAGGAAGATTTTTTTACATGAGTTTGGTATAAAGAGGATTGCATGTGGGATAGATGGAGAGGACTCCATGATGTAGTTTATCTGATGGCTGCAAAGGCGTGAAATGCAGATCCAATGGACGGTTAGCTTATCAGAACGCAGGAATTTCTAGGATTGATCTACACCGTAATAACTCGGTCCCACAAAATTAACGGCATCTAATTTCTGATTAACATGCTAATTTCTGAGAAGTCTGTAATTAGTATAGGTATAGATATAGATAGATAGATAGATAGATAGATATCAAAAGCAAATTACCATGCTGTTCTAAAGGACTCTCAAAATAATATAAGTGAAGCATGAGAGATCAATTATTTCTATAGAATAAAACCACCACCATGCTCTAAAAGATATAAGTGAAGCACTAGAGCAAATGACAAACTACTCCAAAAGATATAAGTGAAGATCAATGAGTAGTTGAATAATTATGCAACTATTGTGAAGACTCTCCCATTTAATAATTTCAGATCTTGATATTTTATTCAAACAACAAGCAAAACAAAGTAAAATGACATTCTAAGAATGGCAAACATCATGTGAAGAAACAAAAAGTTAGGATCAACCGAAACTAACCGATATTTGTTGAAGAAGAAAGGTGGGATGCCAACCGGGGCATCCCCAAGCTTAGACGCTTGAGACTTCTTAAAATATTATCTTGGGATGCCTTGGGCATCCCCAATCTTGAGCTTTTGTGTCTCCTTAATTCCTCTCATATCACGGTCTCCCTAAATCTCAAAAGCTTCATCCACACAAAACTTAACAAGGACTCGTGAGATAAGTTAGTATAAACCAATGCAAAAACATTATCATATTATACTGTAGCAAATCACTAAAATTATTATTCAACATTGCATACTAAATGCCTCTGCATATTTAATAGTCCTATCCTCAAATAGAATCATTAAAGAAGCAAACATACGCAAACATAACAGCAATCTATCTAAACAGGACAGTCTGTAAAGAGTGCAGCAAGATCCATACTTCCCTACTTCCAAAAATTATGAAAGAAAATTACCACTGTATTAAATTTATCAGAGCTTATTATGCAAAAGGTTTCAACATTTTATCACATTCTGACTTTTCTAGGGATTTTTTGCAACAGTGGTAAACTTTCTGTTTTCAAAAGCAACATGTAGACTTGTAAAATAGGCATAGTAAAGGCCATCAATTCCACTTTTATTGAAATAAAAGATGCAAAATATTGTTCTAAATAACAGCAAGAAAATCCTAACAAAAAAATTGACACTTCAAGCAAAACACATATCATGTGGTGAATAAAAATATAGCTCCAAGTAAAGTTCCGATGAACGAAGACGAAAGAGGGGATGCCTTCCGGGGCATCCCCAAGCTTAGGCTCTTGGTTGTCCTTGAATATTGCGTTGGGGTGCCTTGGACATCCCCAAGCTTAGGCTCTTGCCACTCCTTATTCCATAGTCCATCGAATCTTTACCCAAAACTTGAAAACTTCACAACACAAAATTTAACAGAAAACACTACAAAAAAAGACACATCTGTGACAATTTGGGCCGAACGAATTTTTTTTCTGTCATACATATGACACTTCTATGACGATAATTGTGACAAAACCCGGTATCATCATAGATGTGGTGGGCTCCTACTTCTATGACAAAAAATTATGACAGAAAATGGGCTTTTCGTCCTGGGCGGGCCGGAGACGCAGCTGCATGACATTCTTTGGGCCGTCCATGACGGAAAAAACCGTGGTAGAAGCGAGGGTGAGGAAAATTTCAGGGAGTTCCCTCGGGGGCCGAGCGATGCGCATTTCTCTCATACACGTACGCGCGTGTGTGTGAGGCGTTGGCTCTAACTGAACCCGAGCGAGGCGTTGGGCTCTAACTGAACCCGAGCGATTGCACTGCAGGCTACGCGTTACTGAAGCCCGATCGATCGATGGCTGTTAACCGAACCCGATCGAGCGATTCCTTGTGTTGCAGGGGGGGGGTTGGATGAACAGTGAGCGGTGGCGTTGCCTCTGGATGAACAGGACCCCGTGGTGTGGTGGAGGGCTGGATGAACAGTAGACGGTGGAGGGGTGCCCGTGGAGGGGTGGATGAACAGGACCCCGTGGTGTGGAGGGCTGGATGAATAGTAGACGGTGGAGGGGTGGTTGAACAGGACCCTGTGAAAGAACATGCGGTGCCCCCATGTTTGGTTTTGGTAATTGATGACAATCTCTATGGACTAATGATTTCCTTGAGTTATATTTGAAGGTTTTGTCCATAGGCTTTTCTTGGAGTACATGTGTTGGTTTCAAGGAGATTTTGTGTCGACCAAGGTGCTATTCAAGGAATTATCCAAAGATTGGTCATTTGAGAGTTGAGCTTATTGCAAGCATGTCTTGAAGAAGAAGATTGTGTGATCATTCATGTTTACCTTCAAGACATCATCCAAACGAAGAGAGTTGGAAAGATTCAAGGTTGATCAAGACTAAGTCAAGAGTGAATCAAGTTGATCAACTCACAAAGAGTAGAAGATGTACCGAGAGGGATCAAGTGATCCCATGGTACGGTAAGCATTCTCCATTGCACTTTGTGTACTAACCCATGGTCTATGTGAGAGTCTATGTGGGGTTAGGTACGTGTCCATGGGCTTGCGTCAAGAGGATGATATCATACAACCCATGGGAAGGATGATATCAAGTGGTGATCGTCATCAAGATTGCCGTGTGCAATTTCAAGTGGAGAATCACGAAGAGATCAAGTGCTTGAAGCTTTCCATCCATTGTGGTGTCAATGGACTTGTGAAGATGTGCCGAAGAGTGGCTCACCCATAGTGTACTATGGGGGAGCCATCATCTATTCTTCATCGAGCCAACGCAATCAAGAAAGGTGGTCCAACTTGAGGGAGTCAAGATCGTCATCATCTAGCTCAAGTGGACCATGTGCAAGGCAAAGGTTTTCCCTTGATAGGTTTTCTATTTTACCGGTCTCATGGTGGTAGTTTGGAGACCGGGTTATAGGATCGTTTGCCGTACTATCAAGGGGGGCTCTCAAGTTGGTAGCTTGATCGTATCGTTAGTAGAGAGCTCAAACCATTGCATCCTTGCATCATCTTTCTTGGTTCTTGTTTTGTTCTCTTTGTGAGTCTTAGAGCTTATGGTCATCTTGATGACAAGTTTGAGTCCATCGAAAACGGAGTTCGCATGCAGCTTCTATGATGTTTTCGGTGTTGGAGGTTTTACCGGTCTTTTCCGAGGAAGGGTTCTCACCATTTCCTTATGGGACTTTTCTCATTTGCTTATTATTAATATTTATTTGAATATTGTGTTAGCCCTTGTCGCTAGCTTTCCAACAAACTTGGTTTCATCGAATTCGGAGTCCGTTTGCAAAAGTTGTGGCAGTTTTGGTGTTCTGAAAAGGCTGCAGCGGTACTACCGCGAATTGGAGCGGATGTAATTTTTTACTACCGCTCCAGAGCAGTACTACCGTGGCTCCTACAGCGGTAGTAACGCTCCAGACCAAAAACTCATCCCAAGTCTTACGGTGGTAGGCCCGGATGTATTTTTTAGTACCGCTCGCAAGCAGTAGTACCGCTACCATTTGCGGTAGTACCGTGAGGTCGAGCGGTAGTACCGTGAGGACGAGCGGTAGTACCGCTCCGGCGGTTCTTCTGGCCTTTTGCCTCCTCGCTGTTGTTTTTCAAAGGGGTACTTCCGCCCTAGCGGTAGTACCGCTCCAAGGAGCGGTAGTACCGCTCTGTGCGGGCTGTGAGCATAACGGTTGGATTTTTCCCCACCTATAAAAGGGGGTCTTCTTCCCCAATGAACCTTATCCTTTTAGCTCATGTTCTTCCCCCATTGTTGACCTTCTTCGAGCTTGCTAACTCTCAATCCCTCCAATGATTCTTGCTAGTTCTTGAGGGAGAAGAGAGAGGAGATCTAGATCCACGTTTCCACCAATCACTTTCTCCTCTATGTGAGGGGAACCCCTTGGATCTAGATCTTGGAGTTCTTCGTGTTCTCTTCTTCGTTCTTCCTCTCATTTTCCTCCCTAGCATTTGTTGCTTCGGTGGTATTTGGGAGAGAAGGACTTGGGCACTCCGTGTGCCCTTGCCATTGCATTTGGTGCATCGGTTTGAGTTCTCCACGGTGATACGTGGAAGTTACAAGTTAAGAAGCTTATTACTCTTGGGTGCTTGGTACCCTTGAGCTTGTTCCTCTTGGGTGCTTGTGCGCCCTAGACGGTTGAGGTCACCTCGGAGACATATTCCATTGTGGTGAAGTTTCGTGGTGTCGTTGGGGAGTTAACCTCAACCTTTGTGGTGTTCGGAGCTCAATCATTGTGGTGTAAAGCTCCGGACAAGCGTCGGGGTCTCCAATTAGGTTGTGGAGATCGCCCCGAGCAATTTGAAGGGTTCCGATGACCGCCCCCAAGGGTTGCCAAAGTGTACGGGTTCGGTAACCGCCCCCAAGGGTTGCCATTTGTACGGGTTCAGTGACCGCCCTCAAGGGTCCCTTAGTGGAATCACGACATCTTGCATTGTGCGAGGGCGTGAGGAGATTACGGTGGCCCTAGTGGCCTCTTGGGGAGCATTGTGCCTCCACACCGCTCCAAACGGAGATTAGCATCCGCAAGGGTGTGAACTTCGGGATACATCATCGTCTCCGCGTGCCTCGGTTATCTCTTACCCGAGCTCTTTACTTATGCACTTTACTTTTTGATAGCGATATTGTTTCTTATCATATATCTTGCTATCACCTAGTAGTCTATCTTGCTTAGGATAAGTTGTTGGTTTACATAGGTGAGCCTAGTTGTTGTAGGTTTTGTGCTTGACAAATTAACCGCTAGGTTTATTCCGCATTTGTTCAAGCCTAAACCGTAATTAGTTTAAAGCGCCTATTCACCCCCCTCTAGGCGACATCCACGATCTTTCAATTGGTATCAGAGCCTCATCTCTCTTTATAGGGCTTAACCGCCTAGAGAGTAAGGATGTCAACTAGGGGATTATGATTCTCTGACACTCTTACTTTCGATGGCACAAATTTTGATGTTTGGGTAATTCGCATGCTTAATCTCTTTAGGGTCATGGACCCAAATTTAGAGCGAATTGTAGATATGGGTTTTTCTCCTCCAAAGGATCCCCAAAGATTATCTTTAGAGGATGAGAGAAACTCTTATCTCAATGCTCAAGCTTCTAATGTGCTTTTTGATGCTTTGAGCAATGTAGTTATATTTCAACTCATGCCGTTCCGGGATGCTCATGAGTTGTGGACAAAGCTTCAAGATAAATATGGCGTGTACAAGTTTTGTGGGGATGATTGTTCTCCCTCCACATCCGGCCGTATAGTCTTCTCAACTTCTTCTACTTCACCTAGATGTGGTTTGCCACAAGGTAATGATATGGTGAGTAGTGTTGGTCATTGCAATGATGATAGTATGCTTATTGTGGATGATCCTTCATCACTATCTTATTGCAATGCTTCTTCTTTGGACTTTAACACTTCGAGCACCATACATGTTTCACATGCTTGTGTTGATAGTCCGTGCATATCTTGTAGAAATTGTTTGACTAAATCTCATGATGATATGCTTGCTATATCTTGTTGCTATGATAAAAATGCTTGTATTTCCTCGAGTTGTGGTGCTAACAAAGTAGAGGAAACACAACACTCAATGGAACAAGATGTAGTTTTAAATGGTGCTTCAAGGGATCCTACATCATCATCTATTGCTTTTTGCCTTATGGCTAAGGCTTCAAAGGTATCTCCTACTTTGAAACCCAATATGTCTCTTGATGATGATGTTGATGCTAATGATGATAAGGATAATGATGAAGAGAATGATAATGTTGCCTCCTTAAAAATTAAGGGGGAAATGGTTTTTAAAGCTCTTAATAAAAATAAAATTGCTCGTTCCAACTTCATGGAAATCATGTCCATTGCCATTGAGGGCAAGAAATATATTGATGAGTTGGAATCTCGTCTTGAGGAGCATGAGGTCACCATTGATAAAATGGAAGGTCATGAGCGTGATTACGCTAATGAGATCGCAGACCTCTCCCAAGCTCTTGAACTTGAACAGACCACCAAGGAATCTCTTGAGCAGACTTTTGCTCTAGAATTATCTAGAGTGAGGGAATCTCGTGATAGAGCTCCTAAGGTGGCCAATGATTTTGAAATTAAAAATGAGGAGCTTGAGGTTGCACATGCTAAACTCCTTGGGGACTTTGAGCACCTCGAAAATGGCTCAAGGGTCATTAAGAGTGAGCTCATCAAACTCACCGAGTCTCATGCTCAACTTAAAGCTTCGTATTCAAAAGATCTTTCCAAGGTGTCCTCTCCTCTTGTTGTTAATGATGATGCTTGTGCTACTAACTCTATCTCTTGTGAAGCATCCATTTTGAAGGAGAATGTTGAGCTAAGGGCTCAACTTGAGTTGCTATCTAGCAATTATGGGATGTTGGAAGAAAATCATGTAAAGCTCACAAGCTCTCATGATGATCTTCTAGTATCCCATAATGTGCTAAAGTTAGCTCATGAGGCCATTCTTGCTAAGGTAACATCTAGTGAGCCTCATGTGGATACTAGCACTACTTTTATTCAAAATGCTATATTGCCTTGTGCTAGTCTTCGCGATTCATCCATGCATAATGTTGGTACATCTTGTGATGAATTGCTTTCCTTGCCTTGTTGCTCTAATGATGAAGCTTATACTTCCTCTAGTACTTGTGTTGAGACTAACCATGTAGAGGAAATCGAAGAGCTCAAGGCCCAAGTCACTTCTTTGAAGAAAGACTTGGAAAAGAGTCATGAAGGGAAATTCACACTCAACAATATCTTGAGTGTGCAAAAATCCCCCAATGACAAAGGTGGACTTGGATTCAACTCCAACAAGAAGAATAAGTCCAAGGTGAACAAAAAGAAGGGCCAAGAACAAGTCAAGAATTCGGCCAAGATTGTTTGCTTCAAGTGCAAAGTAGAAGGGCATCATGTTAGATCTTGCCCATTGAAGAAGAAGCCCATTAGTGACAAGCAACAAGGGAAGCGGCCACAAGTTCACTCTCATTCTCAACCTCAAGTTGAAGAAAAGCCTCTTCCCAGGAAGACTCAAGCTTATGCTTCTCAAGTTGAGAAATCAAGTGAGAAGAAAGTGAAGAGTAGACGTTGCTACCCATGTCGCGAGAAAGGTCACCTTGCTTCTTCATGCACTAGTGGTAACTTATCCAACCCAATTATTATTGATGATGTCTATTCTTTTGGGAAGGATAAGGTTGGCAATGTGGTTGCCAAGTTTGTTGGTACTCAAAGTGGTTTGAAGCAAAGAACCATTTGGGTAGCCAAGCCTATTGTGACTAACCTCTTAGTACCCAACTTGGTTGGGGACCAACAAGCTCAAACTTGATCAATAGGTGATGTTGGAGGTCATTGGAGACTTGGCTACATTATGAAGAATTAAGGGGACTTCATCATTCTTATTGTCTCAAGCCAAGTCATTTGGATTATCAAGTTTCTATCTTATATCCAATGTTCCTCCTTGCGGTAACTCGTGCTTAAATTGTTTTCATTGAAAGTTACTTGCCCCTTTGCATGTTTGGCTTTGTTCCTTGCATGTGTTTGTATATGTTGTGCTTCCAACTTGATTATCTTGAGCAATCAAGTATGTGTGTGTTGGTTTGCACATCATGTACGTGTGTGTCATGCGTTGAGCCTTTTGCATCTTGTTTATTTCTTAGTTGGCTCTTGTGAGAGATTAATGGAATATCCCATTATGGGGGAGTGATGTGCTTTGTGCACTTCACAATCCTATAAAGGTGGGTACATGGGGAATACCACTTAGAATTTATATTGCAAGCTTATCTAGTCGCTATGTGGTATGTCTTCTCATGAGAAATTCAAATTCTAAATAGCCATTAATTATCTCTTGTTGGATCCTTTAATTGCCTCTTGTCTATCTTTAATTGGTATCACATTATGGGGGAGTAATATGCTTTGTGTATATTACTAGCCTAGAAAATGTGTACATTTGAGATATTGTCATCTAGAGTTGATATTGTGAATTATCTTGTTCCTAGGTGGCATGTTAGCTCTACAAGTTGCAATTTGCTTTTTGTTTGGTGTGAAGATGATGTCGGATATCCTTGTTATCTACCACCGGGAATTATTTCCAAATACTTCTTGTCTTTTGACAATTGGTACTCACTTATGTGTGGTAGAAATTATTGATCATCTTTACATTGGCCTTTGCTTTTATTTGCTTTATCTCTTGCCTAGGATTGTGTCAACTCCCATTGTACTCCATACCACTTGTGGATCTTGTTAATTTCTTGACCTTGTCTAGTGTTTTCTAGATATAGTGAAAGTGGTGATCCCACCTCGTGCATTTTGTATTCAAATGCAAATTCTCTATAATGCACTAGTCTTGGGGGAGCTATCCTATTCTCTATAAAACACTCATCTTGTGATCCGTATCAAGTGTGTGTTTGTGGAAGGCAAGCCGTTTCTTTTTGGTGCTTTGTGCCATCATGAAACTTTGTAGAGGGCTTGGTTTGTTTGGAACCATTCTCTCTTTTGGGAGTTTGACATCTTTCTTTTTGAGTGTATCAATGGATATCTCATTCCTTGATGTATCTTTTATGGATATCCTCCAAGTGATGATTTATTCATCTGGTATCTTTTCTTCGCTTGGTATTTCTTTGTCTTTTGGTCTCGGTTCTTGAAAGTCTTGAGCATGCATATTTACTTCTTATAGTTTCTTTGGCATGTTTTCTTTCTTTGACCCAATATATAGGGGGAACTCCACCAAGTCTCAAATTGGATGAGATGTGCATGAAATTCATTTTCATATCTATATGCACATATTTATGTGGAGTTTGTCCTATGTGTTGTTGGTTCTCTAACTCTTTGGTCCCAATGAGTTTGGGTACCATTTTGTTTGTGTTGTTGTTCTAGGAACAAGTGGAGATGCATTGGATGCTCAGCTCACTCACAAGGAAGGTGGTGTCACCATGTACTTATTGGAGTCAAGCTAGGATGATTAATGAACTACTATCTACCTTTAATTGGCATCTACTACATCCATCCAATGGTATCTCGGTAACAAGTATCATCATCTACTTCATGCACACATTTCTTGCATCAACCTTTCGTAGGTTGTATCATGGCATGTTATCCATTCTCTCGTGTGATACTTGTTTCCTTTCTCAAAGCATCCCAACAATGATGTCTTGTTGCTAGTTGTGATGTCTTTGATGTTCGTGTGGTTGGAATTCATTTATATGCAATAAGACCATACTAGCCTTGTGCTATGCTCTCAAGCAAATATCTTGTTGGTATATGTATGACTTCCGTTTGGATATCTTGTTCCTTCATGTTGTAACTATTTCGGGTGTACATCCTTCTTTGTAGATATATATCATCATGATTTCGTCTACCTAGAACCTTATACACTTGAGAGAAATTACATCTCTAGATGATATCCTTTCTTTCACGCCCACCTTGCCTTTCTTATGTTATTTCTTTGGTGGCTCCGTGAAAGCTTTTGCCTTGAGTGCGTATCGTATCTCGTTGCATCTTGATGCACTCTTGTGTGGTGAAGATTATTTTCCTCATGCTTATCTCTACGAGGCTTTTTCCATCTTAATTGGTATCCCTCGTCTTGATGAGGCTTTCATCTTCTATCTTCGCCACGGGTTGTCACAAGCGTAGGTTCCTTATATGCTTATTAGTTAGCTTGTGAACCCATTTGCTAGTTGTATGTGGGAATGATAGGCCTTGCACTGTGTTGCCTCATTTTTTCAAGACTTTATTGATGCTTAATGCTCATCCGTACATTAGTCTTCTCAAGTGCATTGCATTGACTCACACACATCATTTTGGTTGAGCCCATTCTTAAGTTGCCTTTTTCACTTATTGCTCAACCATGTGTTTGTTACATGTACTAGGCTTAGTTTCCTATATGCTCACTTGCACTTGTTGTAAGTTTCTATTGATTTTGGGGGAGCTATGATCTTATTTTCTGCACTTTGTATCCAAATACAAAAATTCTTATGTGTGCACAAATCATGGGGAGCTTCTCTAGTTTCTTTAGAACACTCCTTTGCTCTTATCATAATATCCTTTATTCATGTAGCTCATAGGATCTTTGGCCTAGTTGGTTCAATTGGTATCTTTTGATTGCTTGATTGCTTGTTTCTCTCTTTGTTATGTCCTTGTGGCATATCATTCCTTTAGCAATCTTGGTGCCTCAATATAGTTGGTCTTCCTCCAAGTATTACCGTTGGATATGTGTATTGCATTCCACTCTCTTGTTGAGAAATACACAATTTATGGAGGAACACAATTTATATTGGCCTTCTATGCTTTTCGCCCATTTTGGCAATTGATGCCAATGGGGGAGAAGTTTCAGAGAGTTTTGTGGAGAAGTCTTCAGAGTTTTCTCCTTGCTTTGGTTTTGTTCCTAAGCATTTGCATCTCATACACATGCATTATTGGTTGTTGCATTGCTTAGTGATGCATAATTCCTTGTATAAACTCTCGTGAAAGTGATTGTCATCAATTACCAAAATGGGGGAGATTGAAAGAACATGCGGTGCCCCCATGTTTGGTTTTGGTAATTGATGACAATCTCTATGGACTAATGGTTTCCTTGAGTTATATTTGAAGGTTTTGTCCATAGGATTTTCTTGGAGTACATGTGTTGGTTTCAAGGAGAGTTTGTGTCGACCAAGGTGCTATTCAAGGAATTATCCAAAGATTGGTCATTTGAGAGTTGAGCTTATTGCAAGCATGTCTTGAAGAAGAAGATTGTGTGATCATTCATGTTTACCTTCAAGACATCATCCAAACGAAGAGAGTTGGAAAGATTCAAGGTTGATCAAGACTAAGTCAAGAGTGAATCAAGTTGATCAACTCACAAAGAGTAGAAGATGTACCGAGAGGGATCAAGTGATCCCATGGTACGGTAAGCATTGTCCATTGCACTTTGTGTACTAACCCATGGTCTATGTGAGAGTCTATGTGGGGTTAGGTACGTGTCCATGGGCTTGCGTCAAGAGGATGATATCATACAACCCATGGGAAGGATGACATCAAGTGGTGATCGTCATCAAGATTGCCGTGTGCAATTTCAAGTGGAGAATCACGAAGAGATCAAGTGCTTGAATCTTTCCATCCATTGTGGTGTCAATGGACTTGTGAAGATGTGCCGAAGAGTGGCTCACCCATAGTGTACTATGGGGGAGCCATCATCTATTCTTCATCGAGCCAACGCAATCAAGAAAGGTGGTCCAACTTGAGGGAGTCAAGATCGTCATCATCTAGCTCAAGTGGACCATGTGCAAGGCAAAGGTTTTCCCTTGATAGGTTTTCTATTTTACCGGTCTCATGGTGGTAGTTTGGAGACCGGGTTATAGGATCGTTTGCCGTACTATCAAGGGGGGCTCTCAAGTTGGTAGCTTGATCGTATCGTTAGTAGAGAGCTCAAACCATTGCATCCTTGCATCATATTTCTTGGTTCTTGTTTGGTTCTCTTTGTGAGTCTTAGAGCTTATGGTCATCTTGATGACAAGCTTGAGTTCATCGAAAACGGAGTTCACATGCATCTTCTATGATGTTTTCAGTGTTGGAGGTTTTACCGGTCTTTTCCGAGGAAGGGTTCTCACCATTTTCTTATGGGCCTTTTCTCATTTGCTTCGTATTGATATTTCTTTGAAGATTGTGTTAGCCCTTGTCTCTAGCTTTCCAACAAACTTGGTTTCATTGAATTCGGAGTCCGTTTGCAAAAGTTGTGGCAGTTTTGGTGTTCTGAAAAGGCTGCAGCGGTACTACCGCGAATTGGAGCGGATGTAATTTTTTACTACCGCTCCAGAGCAGTACTACCGCGGCTCCTACAGCGGTAGTACCGCTCCGGACCAAAAACTCGTCCCAAGTCTTGCGGTGGTAGGCCCGGATGTATTTTTTAGTACTGCTCGCAAGCAGTAGTACCGCTACCATTTGCGGTAGTACTGTGAGGTCGAGCGGTAGTACCGTGAGGACGAGCGGTAGTACCGCTCCGGCGGTTCTTCTGGCCTTTTGCCTCCTCGCTGTTGTTTTTCAAAGGGGTACTTCCACCCTAGCGGTAGTACCGCTCCTTGGAGCGGTAGTACCGCTCTGTGCGGGCTGTGAGCATAATGGTTGGATTTTTCCCCACCTATAAAAGGGGGTCTTCTTCCCCAATGAACCTTATCCTTTTAGCTCGTGTTCTTCCCCCATTGTTGACCTTCTTTGAGCTTGCTAACTCTCAATCCCTCCAATGATTCTTGCTAGTTCTTGAGGGAGAAGAGAGAGGACATCTAGATCCACGTTTCCACCAATCACTTTCTCCTCTATGTGAGGGGAACCCCTTGGATCTAGATCTTGGAGTTCTTCGTGTTCTCTTCTTCGTTCTTCCTCTCATTTTCCTCCCTAGCATTTGTTGCTTCGGTGGGATTTGGGAGAGAAGGACTTGGGCACTCCGTGTGCCCTTGCCATTGCATTTGGTGCATCGGTTTGAGTTCTCCACGGTGATACGTGGAAGTTACAAGTTGAGAAGCTTATTACTCTTGGGTGCTTGGTACCCTTGAGCTTGTTTCTCTTGGGTGCTTGTGCGCCCTAGACGGTTGAGGTCACCTCGGAGACATATTCCATTGTGGTGAAGTTTCGTGGTGTCGTTGGGGAGTTAACCTCAACCTTTGTGGTGTTCGGAGCTCAATCATTGTGGTGTAAAGCTCCGGGCAAGCGTCGGGGTCTCCAATTAGATTGTGGAGATCGCCCTGAGCAATTTGACGGGTTTCGGTGACCGCCCCAAGGGTTGCCAAAGTGTACGGGTTCGGTAACCGCCCCCAAGGGTTGCCATTTGTACGGGTTCGGTAACCGCCCTCAAGGGTCCCTTAGTGGAATCACGGGATCTTGCATTGTGCGAGGGCGTGAGGAGATTACGGTGGCCCTAGTGGCTTCTTGGGGAGCATTGTGCCTCCACACCACTCCAAACGGAGATTAGCATCCGCAAGGGTGTGAACTTCGGGATACATCGTCGTCTCCGCGTGCCTCAGTTATCTCTTACCCGAGCTCTTTACTTATGCACTTTACTTTGTGATAGCCATATTGTTTCTTATCATATATCTTGCTATCACCTAGTAGTCTATCTTTCTTAGCATAAGTTGTTGGTGCACATAGGTGAGCCTAGTTGTTGTAGGTTTTGTGCTTGACAAATTAACTGCTAGGTTTATTCCGCATTTGTTCAAGCCTAAACCGTAATTAGTTTAAAGCGCCTATTCACCCCCCCTCTAGGCGACATCCACGATCTTTCACCCTGTGGTGTGGAGGGCTGGATGAACAGTAGACGGTGGAGGGGTGCCCGTGGAGGGGTGATTGAACAGGACCCCGTGGTTTGGAGGGCTGGATGAACAATAG
Source organism: Triticum urartu (assembly GCF_056163025.1). Classification (NCBI taxonomy): domain Eukaryota; kingdom Viridiplantae; phylum Streptophyta; class Magnoliopsida; order Poales; family Poaceae; genus Triticum; species Triticum urartu. Next base: position 672,901,620 of record NC_141877.1, read on the forward strand.
ACGGTGGAGGGGTGGTTGAACAGTAGCCGGTGGAGTAGCGCGCGGTGGAGGCTGGATGAACAGGAGCCCGTGGATGAACAGTCGCAGGTGGAGGCTGGAGGAGGTCGACGGTGGATGAACAGTAGCTCGTGGAGGTTGGGGGGGTCGACGGTGGAGATGAACAGTATCCCGTGGAGTTCCGTTTTGCGGTACGCCACACCCCTCCCGATGAACATGACCCCCGTTTCGACCGTAGCGCTCCAACACAAGTTCGTTTCCTCCGTTTTGCGGTACGCCACACCCCTGCCGATCAACAGGACCCCCGTTTCGACCATAGGAGGTCCGTTTCCTCCGTTTTGCGGTACGCCAGACCCCTCCCGATGAACATGATCCCGTTTCGAACACAAGGCCGTTTCCTCCGTTCTGCGGTACGCCAGGCCTCGTTTCCATCGCCTGTTCCGTCCAAGCCCTCCCGATGAACACGACGCATTCCGTTGCCTCCCCATGAACACAACGCATTCCGTTGCCTCCCCATGAACACGACGACGATGCTGTTTCTCCGTTCCGACCCAGCCATGTACACGAGCCCTCGCCGTACGTATGCGCGAGTAGGCGTTCGAGACCCCGCCCATATGTACACATAAGTGGCCGTATTTTCTTTCTTGCACCCTGGCTGCTGTACGTACGTGTACATGCTACGTGCGTGCCTCTACTACAACACGTGCGCGCCTCTACATCGACCAATATGTACGTTCACGTTCGCGACCAGAATGACAACGCTACGTACGCTTCGACCAGGTGGGTCCCGACTGTCAGGCACTTCCTTGCCTGCGAAGATGTAGCTGGTCGGTCCCAGCAGTCAGGGGGCAAATTGTTTTTTTTTTTGCCCGGACGCATTTCCTTGCATGCGAAGATGTAGCTGGTGGGTCCCAGCAGTTGGGGGCCTGGTGGGTCCCAGCAGTCGGGTGGACGAATCATTTTTTTTTCGGACGCACTTCCTTGCGTGCGAAGATGTAGCTCGTGGGTCCCAGCAGTCAGGGGGCAAATAATTTTTTTCGCAAAATACGGTGGCCCGTCTGGTGGGTCCCCGCTGTCAGGTGGAGGAATAATTATTTTGCGCATAATAAGGAGGCACTTCCTTGCGGCTGCCGTGGACCCAGCTGTCAGCCTCTCCACGTATAGTACTCTTCTGATGGAAGTCGGTCGTTGACCACGTTGACCACGCCGCGCCGAGAGCACCAGGGCGATGGTCTGGACGACGGCGAGGCCTAGGAAGGGGACGACGCGGAGCCGGGGAAGATGCAGCAGTGGAAGCCCGCGCGGAGAGGAGTACGAGGGTTCACTGGTTCGGCTGCGGTGTGAGGCTGCCGTCGCCGCAGAATAACAGGGTGTGTGGGTGAGTAGAGGGATGGCCTGGCCAGCGGTGGGAGTAGTACGGGGCGGTGAGGCCTCCGCGGCATCATAGCCGGCCACGGGAGGCAGGAGCACGCGACACGACCGGCGCTGCTTTGGGCGGCTGGAGCAAGAAGACCAGAGGTTGAAGAAAAACTACAGCCGTTGGATGGACATCATACGATCACTGCAGCTAGAATCGTTTATATTGACTAAGTTGACAAAGCCCTTGGTACGCTTTAACTTAGTAGGCCCATAGCTCTGATTTGGCAGAGAACATATAGCCCATTTGCGATTTGTTCACATCCCATTTTTTAATTCTAATGAAATTTACTACAGCCCATTTACAGTTTGTTGAAAGTACATCCCAACTTCTGGCTAGGACAACGATTAATAATTTCAAACAACCGCTCAAAACAGAATTCAAAAAAATTCCCACATTTTGATGGGATCCGAAATATTTGTATCCGAAATTTCTAGTCACGTTAAATATAATTTCAAAATAAAGTTGTATTACGTTAAAATCCAACGAAATATTGCGCGCGCAACAAGTAATGAAATTAAAATTTTCAAATTCCAAAAATAATATATTTTTCAAACTAATTACGTGTTTGGTGCATAGTAACTGTCCATTTATTATAATTATGTCTCATTTATTATTTCTTAAAGTCCATTTTCTTGTTAAGCCTAATGCATACCTCCTAGGAAAGTTTGCAGCCCAGCAGGGCGGAGAATAACAAGTTGACCCGGATATTGTGTACAACTGTCGGCCCAGTTGCATTGCTGATGTTGAAAAAAAGCTATTTTTTTAGACACACATTAAAAAAAATTGTATAGATAAGGAACATTTTTTATACACACATTTAACAATTTTTAAATACATGATTAACACTTTTTAAAACATATTTTTTAGTCAACAGTGGGCCCACATCGAGCGGAGGAGGTCACAATACACATATTTTTTAAATACATGATTAAGACTTTTGCAAAAACAATTAGCCCACAGCGAGCCAATTAGCTCCAGTCGGCCCACAGTGGGCCGACAGGGGCCAGTCGGCCAGCTGTAGGCCGACTGGAATCCAATCGGCCTGCTGTGGGCCGACTAGGCCCAGTCGGCCTGCAGCGGGCGGACGGTGTGTTATTTTTGAAAAAAATTACCCAGCGTAATATTTATGAAAATTAATAAAAAAATGTATTATTTAAGAAAAAATAGAGAAAAAAGACCTGTGTAGTACAGTACAACCTAACATGGTTACTCAGCCCACATTCAGCGACGCCGGAAAGGCCCAAACAAGGCTTCTGTACAACTTTTTGAAGTCACTGACCTCAATTAATAACTTAAGAAAAAAATTAGATTAGAGTGGAACCTAATTAAAAGCTGTCACGAGCAAATAAATAATTCAATGGGTCCCACTTGTGCGTGTGCGTGTGTGTGTGTGAGAGAGAGAGAGACCCATTGGCCGATGCTCGTAAATACATCTTTCAGCCATATGCATTGCTGATGCTCAGTAAAAACTTATATAGTTGACACAATCATATAGAACATCATAGCACACTAAACTTGCATACAAAAATTTCACGCAGGCGGCACAATCAGGATGGAAGTAGTGGATCGCTACGGGAAGGGCTATGTTGAAACCAACGAAGTCGTACATAACGGTTCATCGTCTTTATCAATGACGGGGAAATATCTTGAATGTTGTGCAAAGAAAACAGACAGACAATACAATAAGTTCTCCTAGCACATTAAGTTGACGTACAACCCTTTCTAAAAAAAGTTCAGGTACAAAATTAGAACAAGTCACAATCAAATGTACTGGCATATTAGTGGTTCACACCCATAGCTCGGATTTAACTAGTATCTGACAAGATTCAGTTGTTACCTCAAATTAGAGCACATCCAGGCAGCCAGCCCTGCCTCTTCTCCCAAAGAAGCAGTGGCCTCCGCCGCGCGATGGAGTAGGCCCTGTTCCATCCATCGTTCCGAGCAACACGGGGAAAGTCTGACGTTGACTCCTATAATGGACGTCATCGACGGACCCTGGCACTAGCGGCGGCGGCAGGACTTCGATTGATGGATTGACCACTTCTTCGACATGCACGAACACTCGATACAGGTACATCCCTAACGTGGTCCGCAGCGGCCTTGGTGGCGACGAATAGTACAACCCCGGTTCCTGCACCGGTATCTCAACACCAATCACCTTCGGTATGGTGGACAGCTTCTTCATCCATGCCATAACTATCAGAGCCCAGCCGTCTGGAGGAACAAACATACTTACGAGCTCACCTCCAAGGTCGTTGATAAGCTCATTCATGGACTCGCTGTTCCAAGCACGTCGAGGCATGCCGTGGAAGGTAAGCTTTGTTAAAAACTCAAGCTCAGAGGGCACCGAGCCCCATCCTGGGTGCCACCGATCAAAGCTCACCAGCGCGCCATCGCAGAACAAACGCCGGGAAGATTCGAACACATGACTGCAGTCGAAAGTTGTCCGGAACCTGACGAAGAAATCAGCCGGTGGCGGACAGACTTCGACGAGCAAGTCACTTATTTGGATGCCGTGCGCAATGCCAAGAGCTTTGACAAGGTCATCCGGCGAGACGGGAGGCCGGTCGCCGTTGATGGTTACCATCAGCACTTTGCCATCAAACTGGCCGTCAAGCGCCGCCATGCCACTATTGAGCGACAGCACGCAGCGACCGAAGGCAGGACGGACCTCAGGATCTCCGGTTCAGAGATCCGCGTTGACCAGCGACATGATAGTGCGCTTGAGTACAGGGAGTACAGGAGGGGGATTTGGGGGAACTGGAGTAGGAATCGAGATTCCAGAGGTGGGGGAGGGGCGGGAGACTGCGGATGAAAAGGTAGCATGAATTTCGAGCACGCGCCAATATGCTCTCGGCGCGCAAGCGCACGAAAACACCGGTGGCGCCCACATGTCGGCCTAAGAGTCCTTATTCATTCTTTTTTGGAGAGCCCGACCTTTTTTCAGGATCTTTTGAGAGCCCGGCTGAGAGTCATAATTGACCTGTTTGGCATTGCGTTACTACTCGGCCCATATTCAACGACACCTCACTGGCCCAAACAAGTGTACATCATCGAAAAGACACTAAGCTCAAATTATATAACTTGAAAAAAGGAGATATACTCCGAACACTGGAGAATGGTGATGCCCTCATTTAGCCCACCAGTAGTTCGAGACAATAAATAGTTCAAAACAACGATATATACAACATTCAAACACTGACTAGTGACTACTACTGACATAAACAGCAAGCCATGATAGTTCATAAGAAGTCTTGCTACACCACCAAAACGCACCCATCTGCAGCGCTCAGACTCTCGTGATCCAGACGAGAATGACATTCTAAACAGAAGCAACTATTACATAGTAAGAGTGACATAGACGAGGATGACCAAATGACAAGGAATATGCATAACAAAAGAAAGAACTACCCATCCAGAACCAGCAGCAAAGAAAACAAAGTCATTCGAAGAGATGATCCAACACCATCATAATTTGCAGCCCCGCTTCAGCGACCAGTGATCCGGACACACCAGTACTCCACCCTTTCGATGCAACAGCCCAATTACCTATCAACCTGAAGGCTCGAACCACATCACTGCCTGTCATAATTAAGACATCCAAGGATCAAAGTTAATCCGGATGCCTTTGTCATTCTCACCTTCTTTTGGCTGCAGGTTGTATCGTTGACAATCAGGGGAGTTTGCTCCCGAACTCCTAGGGCTCGCTGTGTAGACACAGTTTTCCATAGCAAACAGAGCCTCTCTTCCATCAAGGTCCTTGCCAACGGTGATCTCCTAGTTAATCGGATAATTGAGTCCGAGAAACAGAGAGTGTGAACCAAGGTTGTTTACCCGCCTCCAACTAAAAAATCCTAAAGGCCCCAACAAGCTGGTATCCTGCTCATAGACGTAACAGCCACTATCCGGATACTCACGTATTACACGGTGCTTGTATACAGTGGGAGTTTTTGCAATATAACTTTTTCGACTCATGTGTCCGAATGATCATCATTCTTTTGCCGTCGTCTAATCGAGCGAGGAACCAGTTGTGATTCCCTGTTTTTGGCAAAGGTGGTGTGATTACAAAGGGTAGTAACTGTAGGGACACTGCATCATATCAAAAAGGACAGGCATTGTTAATGTAAGATCAACATTGTTCAGAGTATGAGTAGGATAATGCAAGAAGCAACATTGATATGTCCATATTGGAGCTGGGAGGAAAATACAGGGAAATGTATACTAGGTTCGAAAATATAGAAGTGTCATGCATGGTTATACTCATGTTATCTCGCAATCGATTCTTCACAGGAAACTACCATGTCATCATTGTTATGTAATCATGTTCTGTCCTCATAAACAAATTCTTCAAGGTAACTAACAGACCATGCATTGTTATATACTCGTGTTGTGTGGGCAAAATTTTTGTGAGGATATTATTCTAGCCATTGATTGCTGAAGGGCGAATATAGGTATGTACACATGGTAAGCACTGCAGGATTTCACTACTTCCAAATATAGGGTTCTCCATATGCACATTTACTTCCCTAATGTATGGTTAGATGAAACCAACAGTGTGGTGCATGTTTCTACATCATGAAAATGAGGAAACTAACATGGCCATTGATACACAGTCATATTTAGTAGTAGTATATAGATTACTGTAAAATAAGGATAATATCCATATATTCCTAACCGTTTGATTACTCAGGGTACAAATTGGCTGTAATGACATGGTCACAATCGCATGAATTAACTCATTCCAAATATAGCTGATTTACGGCGTCTCTAATACATTGCCATAGTTCTACTCAAATTCTGCTCAAACAGAGATATGCCAATCACCACAAAAAGTTCAAACAGTGTCATGGCGTCATCATTAACATGAGAGGAAACAACTTACATGCGCCGTCCCAGCAATACGTGGTGCCATCTGCTTTGTCGATTGCATAGATGATGCCCTTGTGTTCAATAGCATCACAGAAGTGTGTATCAGCTTTGACGATGATCCACTGCGAGTCGAGTTTTCTCTAGCTAAAGAAGGCACCGGCGTAAATATAGGTGAGTCCGCGGTCGAACAAGGCAATTAGCTTGAAGCCTGCGTAATTCGCATGTCGTGTGGGCACTTGGTAGATTACAATCTTATGCAAAACAAGGTCTGTCCAACTGACGTAGTAATCTAGATGACTTGGACCGCGATGGTAATACTCTATATAATCCAACGGAGGAAGGATAATCTCATGGGAGGTCTGGAAGTTCACGAGCACCAACTTTTTACCGTCTTCCCTGAAGGCAGCCATCCAGTGGGAGTTCATGCCGACCCAGTACATACCTGCCAAGAAGTTTCGGGCGATGGTGATCGGATCGATGTCGAGGGAAATGATGTACGGCGACCCACTACATACCCGCAAAGAAGTTTCGGCTAATGGAGATCGGATTGAAGTTGAGGGGCATCATGCACGCCTCCGTATCATGGTGAGCCAATCTCGCAAGACCAGATAGCAGCAAGCAGGGTGTCTTGAAAAGCTTAGGCCTCGCTTCGACGATGGCCATGTGCATGTCCCTCAAGCATGCAGCCAGCCGCAGGGCGCTCAACATATCCATACACGAACAACAGAGGCCGAGGATGTCACTGGGGAGATTGCTCCAATCGCGGCTCATATGGATGCTGCGCGGTTCGCATTCGGCCATGGTGGAGTTTGGAAGGGGGCTTGATTTACAGGGGAGAAGGATGTCGGTGCTGGAGCGGCTAGCGAGGGAATAGTGGTACTGGCGGAGGCGAGTGAGGCGACGGTACACGGGGGCACAGTGAGATGGAGACAGAGAAGGAGATGGAGATGGAGTGGTGCTATGGGAGCGGAGAGGGAGACGAGGCGAGGCGCCAATGTGATGTACAACGGCGGTGATAGACTGCACTGTGCACAGGGTGAGGCTGACTTTGGTAACCCGAACACGCCGCCTGGACTAGTGTCAGGCGTAGGGTGTTGTCACTTCACTGTGAGGACTGGATGAATAGTATTTTGACCATCAAGTGTACCACAGTTGTGCTACTACTACTACTACTACCAGTAGGTACATGAGTACTCCAGTATTGTATAGCGTAAATAGGTCTCCCGTGCTAGCATGCCTATTCACTTCATCGTTCAGGTATCATCCATATTGCGAGCAGAACCAAATTCTCATGCATGCCCAATCAACGCTTTGCCGCGATGCATGCAGTGGTTGTTCTGGTGCATCAAGGACGGCATGCAGATCGTTCCACACTTGAGAAGAGGAAAAATGGAAAGGTAGAACGCGGCAGCAGAGGAAGAGAACACTGGCTAACGAGGCTGGGAGGGGATCGAGTAGGAAGTTAATGCTCCACGCCTAAAGGTTTTGGGAAAACCTGATTTTCATAAGGTGACTTATACTCACCTAAACGGAGGGAGTATTCCTTAACCAGAGAATGTTGTGTCTCCCACTCACGCGCTCAAAAAAAACTATGACACATTTTTTATCTGTTTGCATAGGTCCCGGGATGGGCACGTACACGAACAGGTATGACTCATCAGTCTACGCGCATAGCCTTTTTGTTTAGTCTACCTAGCCGTCTAATCAACTGCCTGCACGCCACTTCTCCCATTTACTTCTCCATCGGGAACCGATTCTCCTCGGCTTCTTCACCTCCCCTTCGTCTTCATTTGCATCCAACCCCCACTGCGTTCACATTGTTTTAACCTCTTTAAATAATCATCTACTACTTCAGTTAGACTAGACATCTAATCCTAATTCTCCAAACCATAGCCCTCCGTTCCAGCGGTTCCAAATGGCGATAGAGATCGAGATGCAGGTTTTTAGCATTCAACATGTCCTCGTGGAAGGCTCGATGCGCATAGTTGCCACCGTCACCGTCCACCCAAGGGTTGTTCGGCAGTGGATCAACAATGTATCCAACTCCCTCAAAAAGGTAGAGACGAGGGTCATCGGTCTCGATGCAGAGTACACGGAGCGTGCCCCTGGGAAGATCCAGCGCACTGCCGTCCTTCAGCTGTGCTTCGAAGATGATGTTTTGGTGTACCACATCATACACTCTCCCTCCATACCAGGTGAGCTTCACGATTTCTTGTCTCGGGAGGACGTATACTTCTGTGGGGCAGCCATCGAAGGGGACAAACAGAAGCTGGAGCCGTACAAGCTTGATTTGAATAGCATCGCTGACCTACAAACACGAAACAAAATTCCTCTAGAAGTTTGTGATAAACAGACACCATCCCTATTCGACGTAGCAAATTTTATGCTCGGTACATGTTAGGACCCCGATTCCAAGTCACATCGATCAAGCCGGTAACACTTCATATCACTTTGCGGCCTCACGCACGGTATTCCCACGGGTGTCACCTTACCATGGCCCGGGACCGTTTGCGCCTTTTGGCTCACGTATATGATAGTGTCGCTAGCATCCATATGACAGGGACCCCGGGCCGACATGGCTAGTCGTGAACCCAAAGCGGCACCAACCTATGGGGACAGGCATACATGAATCACATCGAGCATGTCGGTCAGCAGCGTGTGAATCCGGGCTGTAGCACTGGGCTAACAGGACTCCGGATGTCACCGCGTGACATTTCCCCGAAGGGACTGACACAGGAACAAAGTGAAACACATGCCGGCCAGTCAAGTGTCCTGAGCAGTAGTGCTGGGCTAACAGGACTCCGGTGAACCGGGCTGTAGCGGACTACTATGGCTCATGGAAGCACTAGACTACATTTCCCCATAAGAGAGGCTGCCAAGGATAAACAACTAGATTGTCGGATCCCACACATACCAAGCATTTCAATCACACACACAATATGCTCGATATGTGTAAATACAACATGGCATCACAACATAACTCTACAACTCAAGTATTTATTCATTAGGCTCCGAGGAGCGAGATATTACAAACATGGGTCTCATGACCCAACAATCATAGCATACAATCAAAGCACATGCAAAAGCATAACATGTCTGAGTACAGACATCTACGAATGAAAAGGCTGAGAAGTCTGACTATCTACCAGATCCTGCCGAGGGCACAAGATCGTAGCTGAGGTATCAAGCTAAACGTCGAAGTCCACGTGGTACTACTAGCGAGACTGAAGTCTCTCTGCAAAACATAAATTGAGCAAACGTGAGTACAAATGTACCCAGCAAGACTTACATCAGAACTAACTACATATGCATCGGTATCAACAAGGGGTAGTGGAGTTTAACTGCAGCAAGCCAGCTTTGACTCAGTGGCTAACCTGAACTACGACAACAAGCAACTCTTTGAGGTGGCGCACATGATTCCACATATTCACCATTCAATACACCATTATGGATCCGCTCCCGTCTCCCTACAAGAAGGCCATCCATAGCACTCACACTTATCTTGCGAGTTTTAGAGTATCCACTTTCACTTGTCTATGAACTGTTATAGGCCACCCAAAAGTCCTTTACCGAAGACACGGCTATTCGAATAGATCATTTATAACCCTGCAGGGGTGTACTTCGTCACACATGTTTCCACCACTTAGCGTCTGCACACGACATGTGCTCGGCAGACTTCAAGCGAAAGCCGACGTGGGTGTAGACCACGACCTGACTAACCACACAAGTCTCTAGTCCAGGTTTATCGCCTATTCGGGTTCCATCCGCAAGGAAATCTGGCCGGGGTGTCCTCAACGGCCCCAAATGATGTGTACAGGGTCCCGAGACGCCAAACAGGCGCCCGGCATACCCGGCCACAGTGTATCTACCGCATCATAGCCCACCCCTAGGGTCAGCGCTATGCACGGCCGCCAACACATAACCTACAAACACCAGAAACTAGTTGCAACTCCTGGACAGAGGACGAGAGGGGTCAATAAGTTGAGCGGGGTCATATTTCAGGGCCCAATGTGTGGTAGTAGTTGTTTCATGGATCACAAACACAGAACTCAGTTCCTGAGGACGGTTTCAGTGAGACAACCCACCATGTACTCCTACATGGCCTCTCACCGCTACCTTTACCAAATCGTGTTCACACACTTAGCTCACACACCGTAGGACATGTTTACACACCTCCGATTCATCCCCGATGAACCAGACCTGACACGACTCTATGCAATAGCAGGCATGACAAACAAGCATGAATGAGTAGGCACGTCAGGGCTCAAACAACTCCTACTCGTGCTAGTGGGTTTCATCTATTTGCTGTGGCAATGACAGGTCATGCAGAGGAAAGGGGTTCAACTACCGCAACATGTAACAGTTGAATCGTTGTTGTCCTAATGCAGTAAAGAGAGTAGGAGCGAGAGAGTGGGATTGGATCAGAATGAACAAGGGGTTTTTGCTTGCCTGGCACTTCTGAAGATATCATTGGGTCTTCATCAGTGTCAACGATCACAGCGTCGGTATAACGTCTATCGAGAGGGGACAAACACCGGCAACTGAGAAAGAACTCAATCAACACATGACGATATGCAACAATATGATGCATGCTATGACATGGCAATATGAATGTGTTTTGCACTAATGCATCTAGCAACAATTTAAATGAAGTCCATATGGACCAAGGGTTCATATGCAAACTCCATATTTAGCATTAAAATGCCATTATCATGTTTTCACTTATACAGGGGGTATAAGTTGGTTGAACATGCATGAAAGTAGCATAAATGGATAGATTGGATTTTTCTGATAATTTTTCATATATAAATTATTTCATTTGGAGTTACGGTTGAATTTCTATGATTTTTGGAAGTTTTGGACATTTTCTGAATTAAATAAATCATTTCTGATTTATTTAAAATCCAGAAAGCATTACTGCGTCAGCCTGACGTCAGAATGATGTCAGCAGGTCAAAGGCCTCGACCAGGTCAAACCTGACCAGTGGGACCCACTTGTTAGTGACCCAGTCAACTAGCTAAGTTAGTTAGCCCTAACTAACTAGCCTGGGCCCACTGGTCAGCGATTGTAGTGGCTAACCTAACTAGTTAATTAGTGCTAACTAGAGTAATTAGTCGGGCGGGGCCCATAAGTCAGTGAGAGAGAGGGGGTCAAACCGGGCAGTGGGGTCAACCCACGCCAGTCAACGAGGCAGCGGTCGCCGGCGTTTAGCCGCCGGCGATGACAGAGACAGCGGGGCGGCTCGGAAATGCTTTACAGGGCACCATTCGACGCGTGAGTTGCACCTACGGGTTCCTGGGAGTGAGGCTCATCCATTGGTGGTGGTGGTAGGAGCTGCGTTGGTCAGGATCGACGGCGGCGACCAAATCGGCGGCGGCCGGAGTTCGGACAAGTGCGGTTTGGCGCTAGGGGGCACAGCAGGTCAAATGGGTGGGCGCGCCTGGCTCCTGGGAGAGTGCTGAGCACGGAGCAAAGCTAGGACGCGGGTGGCAGCAGCTGTGGCCTTGGCGGCGATGAGGCACGACGCCGGCGAGCTTCGGCGTCCATGCAACTACGGCCTAGAGAAGGCGGCAAGCAACGGGGTTCGAGGAAGGAGGAAGAGAAGCTCACCGCGAGCACGATGGGAAGGTCAGTGGGCGCGGGGGAGGTCCGGAGTGAGCAGGGCGACGGTGGCGATCTTGGCGACCCGAGGAGGAAGAAGAGGTCAGGGCCGGCGCTTCGGGGCGTTTGGCGTCGCGTGAGTCGACAGGGAGGCGTAGGCGACGGTGGAGGAGCCCCTGGGCATGTCGGAGAGCTCAGGGGGAGGCTCAGGGCACGGCAGCAACGAGCGGCGGCGACGGCTGCTCTCGGGTGGGTGCGCGCGAGAGGGACAGGGGAGGGGATTAGCACGGGGGGAGGAGTGAGAGGGCCTGGGGGTGCGTGGCGTCTCCAGGGGGGTCGTCGCACAGGCAGGCAGCCTGGAGGTGGCCGGTGTGTGGCCACACGCGGCGGGCACGCGCCCGCGTCCTTCTGGCGCAAGGAGGACGACGACAGGCAGCTGGGCTCTGATGGGCTGGCTGCTGCTGGGCCTCTCAGGTAAGGCTAGGTAGGTTTGTGTTCTGTTTTATTTTCTCTTCTCTTTTCTATTTTTCTGTAATTGTTTTTGAGTTAAATAAAATGCTAAGGCATTTTCAAAAACCCTGAAAATAATTGTGGGCACTTTTGAAAATATTTCCAATAGCCCTCAACCACTTTCAGAATTATTTGGGCATTTTAATTATTTATAGCAATTAAATGCCCGAATTCAAATACTTTATGAATTCATTCAAAAATCCAAAGTGACCTAGGAAAATGTGCACCCTTTTTGGCAGAGATTCTAGACCAATTCAAAAATGATGAACTTTTCCAAAGGAATTTTGGGATCATTGAAAATGATTTTTTTATTTGAACCTAGTTGGATTCATCTGTGCTAGGGTTTCAACAGCCCCCAATTCAAATTCATAAGAATTTAAACATGATGCAACACATGACTAGCTATCTCAGAGCATACTAGAACTAGGGATGTGACAACTCACCCCCACTAAAACAAGAATCTCGTCCCGAGATTCAAGAAGTGAAGTAAGAAGACAAAGGGGTCACAAAACTATCACAGTCTTCTCGATCCAACTGCCCTTCTCGAAGATACCGATATATTGCATCACATTGATCTTGACATCTTGCTTTGAGAACTACATCCAACATGACAACGAGAAGAAAGGGAAAATTTAGAAGAATCGATCTTCTTGTGGTTCGAGCAAGTTAGGGTCATCTTGATGATCACACGATCAACTCACGGGATGAGACATAGAAACATCTCTGGAGCTCAGAGGCAAAACTTGCATCAGGAGCGACAGAAGAAACAATTTGACGAGGGTTTCAAAGTAGCGAGGGAAATTGCCATGATTCTGAAACGGGGCACCTCGGGGAAGGTGACTCAAAGAACTATTCTCTTAAGTGGCAAAAAGAATTACTTTTGATCCATAGATCATTGAAACTCTCTATACCAGCCTAAGGCAATTCTCAATCGATCGTCTGGAAGAGTTCGAAGGAGTGGCATACTCAGACTGAGATGGATGATGTGGATTACCTTGTTGAAGACAACGCAATGGATGATTTTGCTTATCATCGGAAATGGATGGGACCCATGGTAGGACCACTTTTGAAGATGACCCTAAACAGTAATTACGGAGGTGCAAGCTGGGAACAAAATGCAAATGCTGGGAATGACTTTGGTAACTGGGAATAACTCAACGAGAGTGATTCCACCGTTCGAATGGTCATAGCTTAATCGAGGAAACCAAGAGCACAAGAATCCCTAAGGAACAACTTATAGGATAAGCCGCATGAAATCCTCGCGGAGAAGATGGACAAATTGCCCAATCAAGATACTATAGTGATAGATTCTCCGGCTAGGTGCGTCGGCCAGAACATCAACCTTGTCGGGACCTACATCATAGATCTTGGAGAAGTTCCAACCATCATATCTGACTGAGATTCAGATCTGATTGGTAACGGGATATTTCAGACAACAAGTCCGGAAAGAAAGTTTGCAACACAAACCGACGAGACGATGTTGCAAGATTCTCGGGATTTGAACTACGATAGTAAACTCCAAAACATGAGCGGGTTCTGCTACACACATGTGAACACGTTGTCCAAGACAAGAATGGCCACATAGTAGTCTTATAATAAAACACTATCGAGTTCAGGTGGGGAACCATCATCGAGGATATCAAAGTCCTTGCCTAAGGCATGCTCTTAAGAAGGAACTTCTTCTCCTTGAACAATTCAATCAGTGGATTGGTGTGCTAGGGACACATATAGAATGAAGGTTGCAAGTCTCCAAACCACAGAATACTTCACACGTATGCATGACTGATTTGGGATGATTCCAGAGGAAGCAAAACAAACTTTCTCAAATCCACGACGGCAACTTGCATCAAATGCACGTGATTCAAAGGAAGTCACTTCTTTCATCCAAGCGTATGCTTCATGAGCTAGCATGAAGAAATGCTTACAAAAGTTTCCAACACTAGCTTAATGTTCAACATGAATCATGGAGGAGATAAGATGCTACTGATGGGCTCAACAACAACTCATCGGGATTTCCATATCACTGGAATTCCACCATTATGTGAACAAGGTGATAGCACTGGTCAGTCCCAAAGATCTAATGGTGCATGTTCGAGGGGTCAACCACGAGTAAGACAACATTAAGAATATCGTTGGTTCTGATTTCATTTGACAATAGCCCATACTCAAATCAAGGTTTGGACAAGACAATAGATCCAATAACTGATCACGAGGACCAATCGATGAAGATATCATCTTTCTTCAACACACACACACACAAGGATATCCCTTTGGAATGAACTAATTCAGACAAGCTTTTCTTCCAACTCTCCAAGTTGTTGTTTGGCTTAACCAACTAGCTCAGGGATATCCAACATAGATTCTTGGAGAAAGAGTGGTTTATTGGAAAACCAACTTGATCATGAACTCAACATATCGGTCAGGTGACAACCTGGTAATACTTCCGAGAAGATATTCGGAACATCACGAACCACCGATATGTTAGTAAGCTCGAGAACAATCTTGCTTTTCAGAGCAAGATGATATGATCAAATAAGCAAGGTATTGAATAATCCTAACTCATTGATTGAAGAATGCACTGGAGATAAGGACTAGGTGGCACAATCTATCTTAGAATGATGATTCAATAACCAACACGCTAAGAATGAGAATATTGTCCATTTACTACCAAGCAACGGGGTTGCTAGTAGTATTGATTTCACACATCATGGTTCACTTGTCGGCATTCCGGTTGCGACAACACGGGACCGAGGAATGAGACAATGATAGCGAGAAGTATCATTGCGTCAAGAATTCATAAGAGATGGTGCAATTCTCATGACAATCCTGACATAAAGGGGGTAATACTCCAGGGTAGAACAGAGCAAAAGCTGGATTGGCATTTGATCTGCAGAGCACAACTACTTTGACCCAATCCTGGAAATGGACAAGGTACTGGAGTTTGTTTCTCCTAGTCATTCCGGAATAGAACGACTTGTCGGACCACAAGAATAAAAGGCATCGATGAACACAAACGCACACACACTCTTGGCTATCAACTGATAGAGGATGGTCGGAATACAACTGAAGAGGAACAACTCAAGGAACATATAACTTTCTGAGTTGTGGATGCATAGATTAGTATGTCGAGCAAAACTCAACATTTCTTCCGGACAACCCATGCATAAAGGTAGGACTGGCAGATTCACAATGCAGAATGGAGAACTCATCAAGAGCACTCTTATTGTGATCTTTTGGTTCAAAAGAACTCCTGCCAAGAATGGTTCATGGTAATTGGAAGAAGGATGTACCATGAACCTCGAGGACTATCGCAAAGGTTACTAATATCCTAAAGGAACTAGCAACACTATCAACATGAGGTAAGTAGGGTGAATCTTGGGTCAAGAACCCAGGAGTGAAATACGTACTACTAAATGGCATCACGGGATGCTTTCGAGAATGGTGGCCAGAATCATCACACCGGGAACACAAAGCATTGCTAGATTACTAGGTGACTCCCTAAAACACCTAGGGCCATAAAAATAGCTCCAACATATATGTCAAGGCAACAGAGTACCTCAATTCACCGATTAGTGTGATTAATTTGGCCCAAATGGACATCAGGAACATGAGGAAGGGGTTTGCAATTGCATCAGACTATTTGGAGACCTGGGATGACTCGGACAGCATAACGGCTGCAAATGTCAAAAGATTTGAGACATCCTGCAAAATGGTGGCATAACCACTCAACAACACAATATCAAGGTTCTGAGGCCAGCTATGAACATATGGAAGTAGTAGGAACTGAACCGAGGCTTAAACTCAACAATCCTAGGCAACTACGGTTTAGTAACATGTCATCCTGATAGATAGAAGAGAAGGCCTAGTTCTTAATCCCTGTAGAAAAGAAGAGGTTGAGTCATATCAGAAGGGCATAGGGTAAAGGAGTAAAAAGAGCCTTGTGTTCCCTTCCACAATCAATTCCATTACATAACTAAAGCACTTCTAGACTCAACTTCGACCAGTTTGGCTTGGTAATCCTACAGGCAGTCAGGCTCTAATACCAATGCTGTCAGGACCCCGATTCCAAGTCACATCGATCTAGCCGGTAACACTTCATATCACTTTGCGGCCTCACGCACGGTATTCCCACGGGTGTCGCCTTACCATGGCCCGGGACCGTTTGCGCCTTTTGGCTCACGTATATGATAGTGTCGCTAGCACCCATATGACAGGGACCCCGGGCCGACATGGCTAGTCGTGAACCCAAAGCGGAACCAACCTATGGGGACAGGCATACATGAATCACATCGAGCATGTCGGTCAGCAGCGTGTGAATCCGGGCTGTAGCACTGGGATAACAGGACTCCGGATGTCACCGCGTGACATTTCCCCGAAGGGACAGACACAGGA
Source organism: Triticum urartu (assembly GCF_056163025.1). Lineage (NCBI taxonomy): Eukaryota > Viridiplantae > Streptophyta > Magnoliopsida > Poales > Poaceae > Triticum > Triticum urartu. The sequence goes on from NC_141877.1 coordinate 672,918,409, forward strand.
ACAAAGTGAAACACATGCCAGCCAGTCAAGTGTCCTAAGCAGTAGTGCTGGGCTAACAGGACTCCGGTGAACCGGGCTGTAGCGGACTACTATGGCTCATGGAAGCACTAGACTACATTTCCCCATAAGAGAGGCTGCCAAGGATAAACAACTAGATTGTCGGATCCCACACATACCAAGCATTTCAATCACACACACAATATGCTTGATATGTGTAAATACAACATGGCATCACAACATAACTCTACAACTCAAGTATTTATTCATTAGGCTCCGAGGAGCGAGATATTACAAACATGGGTCTCATGACCCAACAATCATAGCATACAATCAAAGCACATGCGGAAGCTTAATATGTCTGAGTACAGATATCTACAAATGAAAAGGCTGAGAAGTCTGACTATCTACCAGATCCTGCCGAGGGCACAAGATCGTAGCTGAGGTATCAAGCTAAACGTCGAAGTCCACGTGGTACTACTAGCGAGACAGAAGTCTCTCTGCAAAACATAAATTAAGCAAACGTGAGTACAAATGTACCTAGCAAGACATACATCAGAACTAACTACATATGCATCGTATCAACAAGGGGTAGTGGAGTTTAACTGCAGCAAGCCAGCTTTGACTTAGTGGCTAACATGAACTACGACAGCAAGCAACTCTTTGAGGTGGCGCACACGAGTCCACATATTCACCATTCAATACACCACTATGGATCCGCTCCCGTCTCCCTACGAGAAGGCCATCCATACACTCACACTTATCTTGCGAGTTTTAGAGTATCCACTTTCACTTGTCTATGAACTGTCATAGGCAACCCAGAAGTCCTTTACCGCGGACACGACTATTCGTATAGATCATTTATAACCCTGCAGGGGTGTACTTCGTCACACATGTTTCCACCACTTAGCGTCTGCACACGACATGTGCTCGGCAGACTTCAAGCGAAAGCCGACGTGGGTGTAGACCACGACCTGACTAACCAGACAAGTCTCTAGTCCAGGTTTATCGCCTATTCGGGTTCCATCCGCAAGGAAATCCGGCCGGGGTGTCCTCAACGGCCCCAAATGATGTGTACAGGGTCCCGAGACGCCAAACAGGCGCCCGGCATACCCGGCCACAGTGTATCTACCGCATCATAGCCCACCCCTAGGGTCAGCGCTACGCACGGCCGCCAACACATAACCTACAAACACCAGAAACTAGTTGCAACTCCTGGACAGAGGACGAGAGGGGTCAATAAGTTGAGCGGGGTCATATTTCAGGGCCCAATGTGTGGTAGTAGTTGTTTCATGGATCACAAACACAGAACTCAGTTCCTGAGGACGGTTTCAGTGAGACAACCCACCATGTACTCCTACATGGCCTCTCACCGCTACCTTTACCAAATCGTGTTCACACACTTAGCTCACACACCGTAGGACATGTTTACACACCTCCGATTCATCCCCGATGAACCAGACCTGACACGACTCTATGCAATAGCAGGCATGACAAACAAGCATGAATGTGTAGGCACGTCAGGGCTCAAATAACTCCTACTCATGCTAGTGGATTTCATCTATTTACTGTGGCAATGACAGGTCATGCAGAGGAAAGGGGTTCAACTACCGCAACATGTAACCGTTGAATCGTTGTTGTCCTAATGCAGTAAAGAGAGCAGGAGCAAGAGAGTGGGATTGTATCGGAATGAACAATGGGTTTTTGCTTGCCTGGCACTTCTGAAGATATCATTGGGTCTTCATCAGTGTCAATGATCACAGCGTTTGTATAACGCCTATCGAGAGGGGCAAACACCAGCAACTGAGAAAGAACTCAATCAACACATGACAATATGCAACAATATGATGCATGCTATGACATGGCAATATGAATGTGTTTTGCACTAATGCATCTAGCAACAATTTAAATGAAGTCCATATGGACCAAGGGTTCATATGCAAACTCCATATTTAGCATTTAAAATGCCATTATCATGTTTTCACTTATACAGGGGGTATAAGTTGGTTGAACATGCATGAAAGTAGCATAAATGGATAGATTGGATTTTTCTAATAATTTTTCATATATAAATTATTTCATTTGGAGTTACGGTTGAGTTTCTATGATTTCTGGAAGTTTTGGACATTTTTTGAATTAAATAAATCATTTCTGATTTATTTAAAATCCAGAAAGCATTACTGCGTCAGCCTGATGTCAGAATGATGTCAGCAGGTTAAAAGCATCGACCAGGTTAAACCTGACCAGTGGGACCCACTGGTCAGTGACCCAGTCAACTAGCTAAGTTAGTTAGCCCTAACTAACTAGCCTGGGCCCATTGGTCAGTGACTATAGTGGCTAACCTAACTAGTTAATTAGTGCTAACTAGAGTAATTAGTCGGGCGGGGCCCGTAAGTCAGTGAGATAGAGGGGGTCAAACCGGGCAGTGGGGTCAACCCACGCCGGTCAACGGGTCAGCGGTCGCCGGCGTTTAGCCGCCGGCGACGACAGAGACGGCGGGGCGGCTCGGAAATGCTTTACAGGGCACCATTCGACGCGCGAGTTGCACCTACGGGTTCCTGGGAGTGAGGCGCATCCATTGGTGGTGGTGGTAGGAGCTGCGGTGGTCAGGATCGACGGCGGCGACCAAATCGGCGGCGGCCGGAGTTCGGACAAGTGCGGTTTGGCGCTAGGGGGCACAGCAGGTCAAATGGGTGGGCGTGCCCGGCTCCTGGGAGAGTGCTGAGCACGGAGCAAAGCTAGGACGCGGGTGGCAGCAGCTGTGGCCGCGGCGGCGATGAGGCACGACGCCGGCGAGCTTCGGCGTCCGCGCAACTACGGCCTAGAGAAGGCGGCAAGCAACGGGGTTCGAGGAAGGAGGAAGAGAAGCTCACCGCGAGCACGATGGGAAGGTCAGTGGGCGCGGGGGAGGTCCGGAGTGAGCAGGGCGACGGTGGCGATCTTGGCGACCCGAGGAGGAAGAAGAGGTCAGGGCCGGCGCTTCGGGGCGTTTGGCGTCGCGTGAGTCGATAGGGAGGCGTAGGCGACGGTGGAGGAGCCCCTGGGCATGTTGGAGAGCTCAGGGGGAGGCTCAGGGCACGGCAGCAACGAGCGGCGGCGACGGCTGCTCTCGGGTGGGTGCGCGCGAGAGGGACAGGGGAGGGGATTAGCACGGGGGGAGGAGTGAGAGGGCCTGGGGGTGCGTGGCGTCTCCAGGGGGGTCGTCGCACAGGCAGGCAGCCTGGAGGTGGCCGGTGTGTGGCCACACGCGGCGGGCACGCGCCCGCGTCCTTCTGGCGCAAGGAGGACGACGACAGGCAGCTGGGCTCTGATGGGCTGGCTGCTGCTGGGCCTCTCAGGTAAGGCTAGGTAGGTTTGTGTTCTGTTTTATTTTCTGTTCTCTTTTCTATTTTTCTGTAATTGTTTTTGACTTAAATAAAATGCTAAGGCATTTTCAAAAACCCTGAAAATAATTGTGGGCACTTTTGAAAATATTTCCAATAGCCCTCAACCACTTTCAGAATTATTTGGGAATTTTAATTATTTATAGCAATTAAATGCTCAAATTCAAATACTTTATGAATTCATTCAAAAATCCAAAGTGACCTAGGAAAATATGCACCATTTTTGGCAGAGGTTCTAGACCAATTCAAAAATGATGAACTTTTCCAAAGGAATTTTGGGATCATTGAAAATGATTTTTTTATTTGAACCTAGTTGGATTCATCTGTGCTAGGGTTTCAACAGTCCCCAATTCAAATTCATAAGAATTTAAACATGATGCAACACATGACTAGCTATCTCAGATCATACTAGAACTAGGAATGTGACAGTACAAATCTTCAGAAGGGTGACGAGACGGTGGCATTAAGGTCGTCTGGATGGGAGAATTATCCCTTAACGTACGAGCGGATAAAATATGCTGCCCTCGATGCCCGTGTGAGTTTCGAGATAGCTACAAGGTCCAAAGAGCTTGTTGCGAAGCCGTCTCCCACAGAGAATGAGAACAAGAAGAAGAAGAAGAAGAAGATGATGATGATGATGATGATGAAGAAGAAGAAGAAGAAAAGGCTGCACCAGCAGGAGGGTATTATGGATGGATGAACTATTTCCTCTCTTGTAAAAAAAATTATTCCCTCTCGGTGTATATTGATATAGATGGACTATTTCGATGGTGTGCATGTCTTTGGAACATAATAGTAGCGTGGGTCCACTTGACTATAAGGAACTATTTATCCGCATATATAGCTTTCTCTGCTACTCCTTCCAGTGATCGGTATGCAGTGCATGTGTCCGTAGACATGACAGCTTGTCCATGGAAGTTCAACTACGGCGACCATCACGTTTCATCTCGCGATTCCCACGACGCCTCTCCAACCCACGGCACTACGCCCCCCGACGTGCGCCTCACCCCTCTTGGCCGCACCGCCCCTCTGCCTTTGTGTGCATGACATGTGGGCCACCTAAAATGCGGCGAGCATCAAGTTTCTACCACAGCCACACGCGATTCCCACGACGCCGCTCGAACCCATGAAACCACACGTCCCCCGACCTGCGGCTCACCCCTCTTGGCCCCACTGCCCCTCTGCCTACGGGAGCATTACATGTGGACCAGTCACCTATCGGGTCCACATGTTATTGACTCAAAGGTAGGTGTAGTAAGGCGCTGAAGCTCAGTCCCGACGGCCCTGAGAGGGAAATGTAACTCCTGCGCCAGGGCTTGTGGTGCTCCCGCAGCACGAACTCGTGCCAAACTCGAGATTTGTCTCTTTACTATACATGCACGCAACGATTTAATGGACATTGTAATCTCAACATGTGAACGGGAGCTCTAAATTTGAATTTAAAACTTATAAAACGAAAAGATTCAAAATAAATAAACTGGGAGAGAGGGAGTATATCATAGGATGTGTCCCATACAAAATAAGTCTCCTGGTTTGTCACCGCGCAGATGCGGTTAGAAAGGAGCACAGCGTCTTCCTACTCGTACGACAACAAATCGGCCGCAGACAGCATGGTCCGCCTTTGACCGCCATGTGCAAGGTTCATGCTATCTTATTCAATCTCACCGTGGTTCCATCGTACCAATTCATGCGGTGGCCCGTTGCATGGCTGATCCCAATGTTGGACAAAGGTTCTACGGGAACGGTTTCACCGTTGTAAACGTTGTGCAAATTGATGTTGGTACCCTCCTGTCGTGGGTTTGTCACGGCAGATGTCCTTGTGAAAGGACTTAGTCGTGGAGCCATCGCTACGGGTTAGCTTAAAGGGGTAAAACCAGACAAGGGGACACGAGGAGTTTTTATACTAGTTCGGCCCCTTCAAGGAAGGTAAAAGCCTACGTCTAGTTGTGATTGGTATTGCTAGGGTTTCAAAGGCCAAGGAGAGAATCCGCTTTGTCTGGCTCTCGAGTTGTTGTCTGTCCCTAAACCGCTGCCGGGTCGTCCCTTTATATACATAGGTTGACGCCCGCCGGGTTACAGAGTCCCGAAGCCGGATCATAAACGTGTCCGGTTCGGTCTCTATCCTTCCTATCTTACAATACAAGTTACATGACTAGGTCGGTTTACATTTACAGGCTTTAACCCACCTTCAGGCCTTGGGCCTTCGTGAAGCGCCATCATCCTTGCATCTTCATGGGCTTCTAATCTTCAAGGAGTTAACCCAGCTACACAAGGCCGGTTTACCTCCAGTAGTAATATCCCCAACATTAGGCCCCAGATTGGTTTGAACTTGTTCATGTCAATCTTCAACACTTAGAAGAATTCCTCCCTCATATCTTCACCTTGATCTTGTAAACCGCCGTGACGTCATACTTCACGATGATGATAAACCGCCCTGACGTCATCTATCCGTTGATTCTGAAGATTACCTTCTTTTAATGTATATTCAGCCACCGAGGCGACACCTTTATTAATTTATCCATTTTTGGGCTCCTCGATTCCCGCACTTGCCGTTTTATTGCTTCACCTTATAAATAGGGGCAGAGGACCCCTTTCTTTTCTTTCCGCTATCCTTTCATCCCTTCTTCTTCCTCGCAACGTCTCCGCACCTGTGCGCCGCCGTCATCGCCAAGCCTCGCCTCTGCTTCACCGTCAGCCGCTGCATCGACCTGTTCGCACCAGAGTTCCGCAGAACACCTCCGCTGCTTCCGCGGTCGTAGTAAGTCCTTCCCCCCTTCCTTTCTAGATCCATTAGGGTTTCCCTGCTCTTCATGGTTCTTGAAGTTCAACGGAGCTTTTGGTGCTGTTCTTCCTTGGCCTCTAGATGAATGCTTCGCACTTATCGTATCCCTTGCCGTGGCTAATCTTATGTTACCACCATAAATCCGTATGCGCAAAAGCTAATGAAGTCCTTCATAAACTGTTTCGGGTCTTACCCTTTTTAGGTCAATATATTTTTGCTTTTCTGTCTTACCTTAGATCCGAAATTTTCATATGTCTCTGTGAAATGTGTTTATCCTCACGCCAACATAGGCGGTTTAACCTTGTATAAGCAATCTATACCATTAGCCCTCTGATAAACCGGAGGAGCCTTTTACCTTCATAGTTATACTCCGGTTTAACAGTGTCTGAGTACTCCTGTCCTGGTATTACCTTTTATCCCTTATTGCATTGGTCTCCGGTTTATGCCATTTCGCATATCAGTACGTTTCTTACTCCATTGTATCTTGCATATCATCATGAGTGATTTGTAAACTGGCCTTTCATTTTCATCTTGTTTGTTTCACAATGGCCAAACAATTCACTGCTTGCAACTGGGATCGTTCCCGGGTTACTGAGACTCAGTTGAATGAGATGGTCAGTGTCGGTGTCAAAACCGGCGGATCTCGGGTAGGGGGTCCCGAACTGTGCGTCTAAGGTGGATGGTAACAGGAGGCAGGGGACACGATGTTTTACACAGGTTCGGGCCCTCTTGATGGAGGTCAAACCCTACGTCCTACTTGATTTATATTGATGATATGGGTAGTACAAGAGTAGATCTACCACGAGATCAGAGAGGCTAAGCCCTAGAAGCTAGCCTATGGTATGATTGTATGTTGTCCTACGGACTAAAACCCTCCGGTTTATATAGACACCGGAGGGGGCTAGGGTTACACAAGGTCGGTTACAAAGGAGGAGATATACGTATCCGTATTGCCTAGCTTGCCTTCCGCGCCAAGTAGAGTCCCATCCGGACACGAGACGAAGTCTTCAATCCTGTATCTTCATAGTCCAACAGTCCGGCCAAAGGATATAATCTGGCTGTCCGGAGACCCCCTAATCCAGGACTCCCTTAGTAGCCCCCGAACCAGGCTTCAATGATGATGAGTCCGGTGCGCAGTGTTGTCTTCGGCATTCGAAGGCGGGTTCTTCTCCAATTTTCAAGTGTTCGTAAGCAGTGTCCGGCTCCATAAATGTTGAACCTCTTGGCTTCTGTGCCCAATAAGGGCTTTCTCCCACACGTCGAATTAATACGAGGCGCCAGGGCGTTTTTACATTCGCCCCCCTAGCCAGATAAATAAATTGTCTATTAAAGGGATGGGGATTCTTAGATCCGATCCATACCATCCTCGCCCAGCGAGAATCCATCAGAGCGCGTTTCGGAAAGATCCATTCCAGCATGGCCGACCTCCGCAGCTCCTCCTCCCGCCCCCGTAGCCCTAAGACCGGTGATTGGGAGAGGTGTTCAGTCCCGCACAGTCGATTAGTCGAACTGCAGACTAAGGGATTTCTCCCTCCGGTGTACATGGAGCCCGTTCGAGCCGGGCTTGCCACCTACAATGGCGGGGAGGAAGCGGAGAGCTTTCCCTATCCCTCCATGGGGGAACGGGTTTGCCTTGTTCCTTATTTACTAAGGGGACTCGGATTTCCAATTCATCCGTTTCTCCGCGGGCTCCTGGAGTTCTACGGCCTCCAATTACACAATCTCACCCCTGCCTCCATTCTACATATCGCCGGCTATGTTGCTCTTTGCGAGTTGTTCCTGGGCTGCGAGGCTCACTTCAAGCTGTGGAAAAGGCTATTTTGCCTCGTCCCTCGCATACAGAGGAGATCACTTTATCAAGTGGGCAGAGCCGAAATAGGGCGCATCGCCGATACCGGATACCTGTCCGGTACCCCGAAGAAGTCGTCCGAAGACTGGCCTTCAGAATGGTTTTATATGGAGGACGTTCCCCTTCCGGACCCTGTTCGATGGGGTCTTCCCGAGTTCAACAATGCTCCTCTAAAGAAGCGCCGAAGTTGGCACCCACGGAGCCCCCAGGAGGAAGACAATGGAGAATTCCTCTATCTGATGAACCGGATCAAAGCACTAGCTCAATCAGGATTGACAATAATTGAAGTTATGTCGATTTGCATAATGCGGGGAGTGCAGCCACTTCAATATCGTGGGCACCCCTTGTGGTGTTATAACGGGCGGATGACGCCACCCGCTGCGGGTGTAAGGGTCCGGACAATGCTCCCGCTCTAGCGAAAATTTTGTCCGAACTGTTCAAGGGTAAGGAAGAGGAGTTCACCCGCATCAAGCCACGGGATGGATTCTCCATGTACAATCCTCCAAGCTGGTTAAGTTATATCTCCCTGCTCCCATTTTTCCCGCATTCTTTGTCGTAAGTATTCACCTTGCCACTTTGCGGCAGGAACTGTGAAAAGCCATAAAGGAGGTCAGCAGCCCTTCTCCACAACCAGAGGATCCTGACTGGGCCCTCGACTCCGGACTTGAAGAAGATTCGGTTATATTTGTGGAGCTGATAGACCGGCAGTTCTATCAGTTAAGCTGCGACGATGCCATGGTGGCCATTACGGCCGACTATCCCGGACTGCTCCCTGCATCGCAAGTAAGAAAAACCAAAAATCCCAACTCCAAAACTAGGATCCCCTTTTAGGCACTTCACCCACTGCTACCTCTTGAGCTTCTGTTGGATTTCCCCGAAGAGGAAAGGATGATGCAGCAGAGTAGTGTAAGTATTTCCCTCAGTTTTTGAGAACCAAGGTATCAATCCAGTAGGAGGCCACGCTCAAGTCCCTCGTACCTGCACAAAACGATAGCTACTCGCAACCAACGTGATTAGGGGTTGTTAATCCCTTCACGGTGTCAGGTCCCCGATTCCAAGTCACATCGATCTAGCCGGTAACACCTCATATCACTTTGCGGCCTCACACACGGTATTCCCACGGGTGTCGCCTTACCATGGTCCGGGACCGTTTGCACCTTTTGGCTTACGTATATGATAGTGTCGCTAGCATCCATATGACAGAGAACCAGGGCCGACATGGCTAGTCATGAACCCAAAGCGGCACTAACCTATGGGAACAGGCATACATGAATCACATCGAGCGTGTCGGTCAGCAGCGTGTGAATCCGGGCTGTAGCCCTGAGCTAACAGGACTCTGGGAACCCGGGCTGTAGCAGGCTAGGTAGGACTTCGGATGTCACCGCGTGACATTTCCCTGAAGGGACAGACACAGGAAGGAAGTGAAACACATGCCGGCCAGTCAAGTGTCCTGAGCAGTAGTGCTGGGCTAACAGGACTCCGGTGAACCGGGCTGTAGCGGACTACTATGGCTCATGGAAGCACTAGACTACATTTCCCCATAAGAGAGACTGCCAAGGATAAACAACTAGATTGTCGGATCCCACACATACCAAGCATTTCAATCATACACACAATATGCTCGATATGTGTAAATACAACATGGCATCACAACATAACTCTACAACTCAAGTATTTATTCATTAGGCTCCGAGGAGCAAGATATTACAAACATGGGTCTCATGACCCAACAATCATAGCATATAAGTCAAAGCACATGCGGAAGCTTAACATGTCTGAGAACAGACATCTACAAATGAAAAGGCTAAGAAGCCTGACTATCTACCAGATCCTGCCGAGGGCACAAGATCATAGCTGAGGTATCAAGCTAAACGTCGAAGTCCATGCGGAACTACTAGCGAGACTGAAGTCTCTTTGCAAAACATAAATTAAACAAACGTGAGTACAAAGGTACTCAGCAAGACTTACATCAGAACTAATCTACATATGCATCGGTGTCAACAAGGGGGGTGGTGGAGTTTAACTACAGCAAGCCAGCTTTGACTCAGTGGTTAACCTGAACTACGATTGCAAGCAACTCTTTTGAGGTGGCGCACACGAGTCCACATATTCACCATTCAATACACCACTATGGATCTGCTCCCGTCTCCCTACGAGAACGCCATCCATAGCACTCACACTTATAGTGCGAGTTTTAGAGTATCCACTTTCACTAGTCTATGAACTGTTATAGGCAACCTAGAAGTCCTTTACCGCGGACATGGCTATTCGAATAGATCATTTATAACCCTGCAGGGGTGTACTACGTCACACATGTTTCCACCACTTAGCGTCTGCACACGACATGTGCTCGGCAGACTTCAAGCGAAAGCCGACGTGGGTGTAGACCACGACCTGACTAACCGCACAAGTCTCTAGTCCAGGTTTATCGCCTATTCGGGTTCCATCCGCAAGGAAATCCGGCCGGGGTGTCCTCAACGGCCCCAAACGATGTGTACAGGGTCCCAAGACGCCAAACGGGCGCACGGCATACCCGGCCACAGTGTATCTACCGCATCATAGCCCACCCCTAGGGTCAGCACTATGCACAGCCGCCAACACATAACCTACAAACACCAGAAACTAGTTGCAACTCCTGGACAGAGGACGAGAGGGGTCAATAAGTCGAGCGGGGTCATATTTCAGGGCCCAATGTGTGGTAGTAGCTGTTTCATGGATCACAAACATAGAACTCGGTTCCTGAGGACGGTTTCAGTGAGACAACCCATCATGTACTCCTACATGGCCTCTCACCGCTACCTTTACCAAATCGTGTTCACACACCGTAGGACATGTTTACACACCTCCGATTCATCCCCGATGAACCAGACCTGACACGACTCTATGCAATAGCAGGCATGACAAACAAGCATGAATGAGTAGGCACATCAGGGCTCAAATAACTCCTACTCATGCTAGTGGGTTTCATCTATTTACTGTGGCAATGACAGGTCATGCAGAGGAAAGGGGTTCAACTACCGCAACATGTAACAGTTGAATCATTGTTGTCCTAATGCAGTAAAAGAGAGCAGGAGTGAGAGAGTGGTTTGTATCGGAATGAACTAGGGGGTTTTGCTTTCCTGGCACTTCCGAAGATAGTATATCTCTTCATCAGTGTCATCGATCACGTCGTCGGAAACATCGTCGTCTGAGAGGGGACGCTTACCGGCAAACAGGGAAGGACACAATCAATGCCATGCAACAATATGATGCATGAATGTGACATGGCAATAAGCTGTTGATTGGCCTAATGCAACTAGCAACAAGTTAAATGGGGTTGGTTTGAACACTAGGTTCAAATTCAAACTCCATATGTGCTTTATTAAATGCCATTTATTTGTTTTGTCCAAAACAGAGGACAAACATTGTTCAACCATGCATGAAAATGGTACAGATGGATTTCTTGAATTTTTCTGATCATTTTTCATATATAATTTATTTCATTTGGAGTTATGGTTGAATTTCTATGAATTTTAGAAGTTTATACTATTTTCTGGAATTTTCTGAATTATTTTTAATCTAGAAATGACTTATTGCGTCAGCATGTCGTCTGTGTGACATCAGCAGGTCAACTGAGCTGTTCTGGGTCAAAACTGACCAGTGGGTCCCACTGGTCAGTGACACGGTGCTGGCCAGGGTCACTGACAGGTGGGCCCGGTCAACGTTGACTTGACCAAAGTCAAAGCTGACACGTGGGGTCCACACGTATTAGTACTAATCCTAACAGAAAATTAGACTAACCTAATTAGTCATAGGGTCCCACAAGTCAGTGGCTCTAGAGGTGTCATTAGTGGGCTCATTAGCAACTAATGATGTCGCCACGTCGGCACGACCGGGGATTAGCCACCGGCGACCTCGATAGACGGCGGAGCCACGCCGGAATCGCTACTCCGGCGACGGTTTGATGCGCGGGAGGGATCTACGGGTTCCTGGCGTTGCGGCGCTTCTAGTGGTGGTGGCGGATGGTGCTGGAGTGGACGGAGAGTGGCCGGCAACAAGCTTTAGCGGCGGCCGGAGCTCGGCCGAGCTCGGGTTTGGCGATGCGGGGCACGGAAGGAACCATGGGTGGTCGTATTAGACTCGCTGGAGTGCGGTGAGTGCAGCCGTGAGCTCGGATGCGGGCTTGCGCGGCCGTAGCCACGGCTACGCCATGGCCGGCGGCGAGAGGCTTCGGTCATGGTTGGGGATCGGGGCTAGATCACGCGGGGGACGACAGGGCAAGGGGGAATCGGGTCAACGGCTCACCGCGGAGCTGCAGGGATGGTTAGCGGGCTCGGGGGCGCGCCGGAGTGGCCGAATCGACGGAGAAGGGCACCGGAGCCGAAGCTTGAAGACGATGATGATGGCGGCTGCTCGGGGCCTCCGTGCTTCCTTCCTTCGGTGCAGAGGTGAAGCAAGATGTGGCGAAGGCTCTGGATAGCTCGGGGAGGCAAGGCGACGGCGGTGGGCGCGGCGGCTCACGGCGGCGTGCTCAGGCGCGTGAGGGGAAGAGCGACGGAGAGAGACAGAGGAAAGGGGAGGGCACGAGCAGAGAGTGAGAGGACGAGGGGGTCGGGGGGTGTGCGTGGCGGCGACCAGGCAGTCGAGGGGGGGGCACGCAGGCAAGGAGGAGCCAGCGCGGCTCGCCGGCCATCGGGCACGCAGCTGCTTCTCCTCCTGGCAGGAGGAAGAAGACAGTGCTGCCCCTGGTGGGCCGGGCTGGCTTTGGCCAGTAGGCCACTACAGTGGTGGGCTGCACGGTAAGGTTCCTCTTTTTTTTATATTTTCTATTTTCTATTATTCTGCAACTTTGTGGCTTTATTAAAATTACTTAGATACTTCCAAAAATCACCAAACTGCTCATGCTCACTGTATGGAATAAACCCAACATGAAACATTTTAGTTTGGGATTATTTGGACATTATTTCTTATATAATAGAAATAATTCCAACCCAAATATATTATTGATTTAAATCAAAGGCCCAAATAAATTATTTCTGTGACTCCCAAAATATTGGTTTGAATTTCACCTCATGCCAATATTTTCACAGAATAACAGGAACATTTTCTTGGACTCATTTGATGAGATTTAAATGTTGGTTATTTTTAGAGGTTTTCTGAGGCTTGGAAAATTCCTCAATTCAAATTTCAATTGAATTTAAACATGATGCAGCAACCAAACTAGTCCAAGGCCAGGGTAAAGCTAGGGCTGTGACAACTCACCCCCACTAAACAAGAATCTCGTCCCGAGATTCAAGATGTGAGGTAAGAAGATATAGAGACACAAGCTAACACAACCTTCACGATCCAGATGTCTTTCTTGAGGATATTGATTCATTGCGTCATCTTGATCTTGACGTCTTTGCTTTCGGGATCTTCATCCAGCATGATGACGGCAGAAAGAAATTCTGCAGGAATCGATCTCCTCAGAGATCAAGCACTCAAGATCATCTCATGGAGTGAGATATAAAACATTTCTTGAGCTGAGACACGAAACACACATCAGGGGTGATGGAAAGAAGCGGATGATAAAGGTTCAAATTTGGTAGGCAACAATTCCACGCTTAAGTAGGAGGGTGCATGGTTTCAAAGTAGCGAGGAGATAATTGCCATGATACCATAACGTGACATCTTAAGGAAGGTGACTCGCAGAAATATTCCCTTAAGTGGCAAAAAGAATTACTTTTGATACAAAGATCATTGAAACTCTTTATACCAGCCTAAGGCAATCACAATCGATCATTTGAAGGAGTTCAAAAGAATGACATACTCGGACTAGAATGGATGATGTGGACTTCCTTGTTAAAGACAACACAATGGATGCTTTTGCTTATCATCGGAAATGGATGGGACCCATGGTAAGTCCACTTTTGAAGATGATCCTGAACAACTACTAAGGTGCAAGCTGGGAACAAAATGCAAATGTTGGGAATGATTCTGGTAACTGGGGAAGAGCTCAACAGTCTAGAGTGAGTCCACTGTTTGAAAAGGTTATAACATAACCGAGGAAACAGGAAGCAAATCCCAGTTAACGCCAACGATAAAACCTAGTGCTTGCGCGTGCTCTCAAGAACTTGAGCATCTCCATATTCATCAAGGTTTACCAATATCCGTTTCAAGTATCCTGGCAACACAATATGCTACCATGATGAATAATGGTGGAAGATGCAGATGCAAAGAAAGATAACACGTTCTCAGATTTCACCTTAGCGAGGCCAAGGAATCAAAATCTGGATGATCGACCGAGAGACATTTAGCACTCCGCTTCTAATGTTCCCCTTGATGTACTGGTTACCATGGTCATGATTTAAAGCATCAACATAGTTATCAAGTAGTGGTCGGACTTCGGAATACAAAGGATCCATAAGGAACAACTTCTGGAGAAAATCCTACAAAATCCTTATAGAGAGGTGGCCAACTTCTTCAATCAAGATACTACAATAATAGATCTTCCGACTGGGTGTGTTGGCCACGACATCCACTTTACCGGTTATCGAGAGACCAATATTATAGTTCTTGGAAAATGCTCCAACCATCATATCTGCCTGAGATTCAGATCTGGTTGGTGTCAGGATATTCCAGACTCATCGAGTCTAGAAAGGAAAATGAAGGTTTGCAACACAATTTGACGAGATGACGTTGCGAGATTCTCGGGGAATGAAATGCGATAGCAGGCTACAAAGCATGAGCTGGTTCTGCTACAAACCTGTGAACACGCTATCCGAGACAAGCGTGACCACGTGGTAGTCTTATAATAAAATACTACCAAGTTCAGGTTGGGGAACCGTCATCGAGGATAACGAAGTCCTGACATAAGTCATGATTCTTAAGAAGGAACTTCTTCTCCTTGAACAAATCAGTCAGTGGCTTGGTGTGCTAGGAAACACATATAGAATGGAGGCGGCCAACCTATCAAACCATAGAGTACTTCGCACATATGCATGACTAACTTGGGAAGATTCCAGAGGAAACAAAAACAATCTTTCTCGAATTCACGGCGGCAACTTGCATCGATTGCACGTGAACTAGAGGAAGTCACTTCTTTCATCCAGACAGATACTTCATGAACAAAGCATGAAGATATGCTTGCACAAGTTTCCAACACTAGCTTGATGTTCGACATGAGCCATGGAGAAAATAAGATGCTACTGATGGGCTCAACAACAACTCATCGGAATTTCCATATCAGTGGACTTCCACCATCATGTGAACACGGTGATAGCATTGGTCAGACCAAAAAATGTAATGGTGTATTCTCGAGGGATCAACCACGAGTAAGACAACACTACGAACATCGTTGGTTCTGATTTCACTTGACGATAACCCATACTCAAGTCAAAGTTTTGACAAGACAATAGATCCAACAACTAATCACGAGGACCAATTGGTGAAGATATCATCTTTCTTCAACACACACACAACACAAAAATATCCCTTCAGGAAGAACCAAATTCGGCAAAGCCTTTTATCTTCCAACTCTCCAAGTTGTTGTTCAGCTTAACCAACTAGCTCAGGGATATCCAACACAGATTCTTGGAGAAGAGGTGATTTATAAGAAAACCCATTTAATCACGAACTCAACATACCGGTCAGGTGACAGCCAGGTAATACTTCCGAGAAGATCTTCGGAAATAACGAACCACCGATATGTTACTAAGCTTGAGACAATCTTGCTTTTCAGGGCAAGACGATATGATCAAATAAGCAAGGATAGACACAGTCCCAACTCTTGATCGAAGAGTGCACTAGGGAAAAGGATCAGGTAGCATGATCAATCTTAGAATAATGATTCAATAACCAACACGCTAAGAATGAGAATATTGTCCATTAACTACCAAGCATCGAGGTTGCTAGGAGTATTGATTTCACACATCACAGTTCACTTGTCGGCATTCCGGTTATGGCAACACGGGACCGAGGAATGAACGATGATGGCGAGAGTATCACTGCATCAAGAATTCATAAGATAAGGTGCAATTCTCATGACGTTCCTGACATAAAAGTGGGTAATACTTCAGGGTAGAACAGAATCAAAGCTTGATTGCATTTGATCTGCGGAATACAACTACTTTGACCCAATCCTGGATATGGATGAGGTACTGGAGTTTGTTTCTCCTAGTCATTCTGAAATAGAACGGCTTGACGAACCACAAGAATACTAGGCATCGATAACACGAATGCACGACATAAACTTGGCTATCAACTGATAGACAAGGATCGGAATACAACTACAAAGGGACAACTCAAGGAACATATATCTTTCTGAGTTGTGTATGCATAAGTTAGTATGTCGAACAAGTTCAACATATTTCTTTCGGATGACCCATGCTGAGAGGTAGGACTGGCAGAGACACAATTATGAATGGAGAACTCCTCAGGAGTACTCTAATGGTGATCTTTTGGTTCAAAGAACTTCTACCTTAATGGTTCATGGTATTTGGAAGAAGGAAATACCATGGATCTCGAGGACTATCGCAAAGGTTACTAATATCCTAAAGGAACTAGCAACACTATCAACATGAGATAAGTAGGGTGAATCTCGGGTTCAAGAACCCATGAATAGAATACCTACCACTACATGGCATCATGAGATGCTTTCGAGAATGGTGGCCAGAATCATCACACCGGAACACAAAACATGGCTATATTACTAGGTGACTCCCTAAAACACCTAGGGTCATAATGATAGCTCCAACATATATGTCGAGACAACAGAGTACCTCAACTCACCGATTAGTGTGATTAATCTGGCCCAAAAGGATATCAGAAATGGAAAGAAAGGATTTGCAAATGCATCAGACTACTTAGAAACCTGGGATGACTCGGACAGCATAACGACTGTAAATGCTCAAAACGATTTGAGACATCCTGCAAAATGGTGGCATAACCACTCAACAACACAATATCAAGGTTATGAGATCAACTGTCAACATACGGAAGTAGTAGGAACGGAACTGAAGCTTGAAACTATCAATTCTATAAGTCTATGGATTAGTAGCACGTCATCCTGATAGATAGATGAGAAGGCCTAATTCTTAATCCCCGTAGAAAAGAAGAGGTTGACTCAGATCAGAAGGGCATAGGGTAAAGGAGTAAAAAGAGCCTTACGTTCCCTTCCACAATCAATTCCCTTACATAACTAAAGCATTTCTAGACTCGACTTCGACCAGTTTGGCTTGGTAATCCTACAGGCAGTCAGGCTCTAATACCAAAGCTGTCAGGACCACGATTCCAAGTCACATCGATCTAGCCGGTAACACCTCATATCACTTTGCGGCCTCACGCACGGTATTCCCACGGGTGTCGCCTTACCATGGTCCGGGACCGTTTGCGCCATTTGGCTCACGTATATGATAGTGTCGCTAGCATCCATATGACAGAGAACCCGGGCCGACATGGCTAGTCGTGAACCCAAAGCGGCACTAACCTATGGGAACAGGCATACATGAATCACATCGAGCGTGTCGGTCAGCAGCGTGTGAATCCGGGCTGTAGCACTGGGCTAACAGGACTCCGGGAACCCGGGCTGTAGCAGGCTAGGCAGGACTTCGGATGTCACCGCGTGACATTTCCCCGAAGGGACAGACACAGGAACGAAGTGAAACACATGCCGGCCAGTCGAGTGTCCTGAGTAGTAGTGCTGGGCTAACAGGACTCCAGTGAACCGGGCTGTAGCGGACTACTATGGCTCATGGAAGCACTAGACTACATTTCCCCATAAGAGGGACTGCCAAGGATAAACAACTAGATTGTCGGATCCCACACATACCAAGCATTTCAATCATACACACAATATGCTCGATATGTGTAAATACAACATGGCATCACAACATAACTCTACAACTCAAGTATTTATTCATTAGGCTCCGAGGAGCGAGATATTACAAACATGGGTCTCATGACCCAACAATCATAGCATACAAGTCAAAGCACATGCGGAAGCTTAACATGTCTAAGAACAGACATCTACAAATGAAAAGGCTAGGAAGCCTGACTATCTACCAGATCCTGCCGAGGGCACAAGATCGTAGCTGAGGTATCAAGCTAAACGTCGAAGTCCACGCGGAACTACTAGCGAGACTGAAGTCTCTCTGCAAAACATAAATTAAACAAATGTGTGTACAAAGGTACTCAGCAAGACTTACATCAGAAGTAAACTACATATGCATCGGTATCAACAAGGGGGTGGTGGAGTTTAACTGCAGCAATCCAGCTTTGACTCAGTGGTTAACCTGAACTACGACTGCAAGCAACTCTTTTGAGGTGGAGCACACGAGTCCACATATTCACCATTCAATACACCACTATGGATCCACTCCCGTCTCCCTATGAGAACGCCATCCATAGCACTCACACTTATCTTGCGAGTTTTAGAGTATCCACTTTCACTAGTCTATGAACTGTTATAGGCAACCCAGAAGTCCTTTGTCACGGACATGGCTATTCGAATAGATCATTTATAACCCTGCAGGGGTGTACTTCGTCACACATGTTTCCACCACTTAGCGTCTGCACATGACATGTGCTCGACAGACTTCAAGCGAAAGCCGACGTGGGTGTAGACCACGACCTGACTAACCGCACAAGTCTCTAGTCCAGGTTTATCGCCTATTCGGGTTCCATCCGCAAGGAAATCCGGCCGGGGTGTCCTCAACGGCCCCAAACGATGTGTACAGGGTCCCGAGACGCTAAACGGGTGCCCGGCATACCCGGCCACAGTGTATCTACCGCATCATAGCCCACCCCTAGGGTCAGCGCTACACACGGCTGCCAACACATAACCTACAAACACCAGAAACTAGTTGCAACTCCTAGACAGAGGACGAGAGGGGTCAATAAGTCGAGCGGGGTCATATTTCAGGGCCCAATGTGTGGTAGTAGCTGTTTCATGGATCACAAACACAGAACTCAGTTCCTGAGGACGGTTTCAGTGAGACAAACCACCATGTACTGCTACATGGCCTCTCACCGCTACCTTTACCAAATCGTGTTCACACACTTAGCTCACACACCGTAGGACATGTTTACACACCTCCGATTCATCCCCGATGAACCAGACCTGACACGACTCTATGCAATAGCAGGCATGACAAACAAGCATGAATGAGTAGGCACATCAGGGCTCAAACAACTCCTACTCATCCTAGTGGGTTTCATCTATTTACTGTGGCAATGACAGGTCACGCAGAGGAAAGGGGTTCAACTACCGCAACGTGTAATAGTTGAATCGTTGTTGTCCTAATGCAGTAAAAGAGAGCAGGAGCGAGAGAGTGGTTTGTATCAAAATGAACTAGGGGGGTTTGCTTGCCTGGCACTTCCGAAGATAGTATATCTCTTCATCAGTGTCATCGATCACGTCGTCAGAAACATCATCGTCTGAGAGGGGACGGTTACCGGCAAACAGGGAAGGACACAATCAATGCCATGCAACAATATGATGCATGAATGTGACATGGCAATATGCTGTTGATTGGCCTAATGCAACTAGCAACAAGTTAAATGGAGTTGGTTTGAACACTAGGTTCAAATTCAGACTCCATATGTGCTTTATTAAATGCCATTTATTTGTTTTGTCCAAAACAGAGGATAAACATTGTTCAACCATGCATGAAAATGGTACAGATGGATTCCTTGAATTTTTCTGATCACTTTTCATATATAATTTATTTCATTTGGAGTTACGGTTGAATTTCTATGAATTTTAGAAGTTTATACTATTTTCTGGAATTTTCTGAATTATTTTTAATCTAGAAATGACTTATTGCGTCAGCATGACGTCTGTGTGACATCAGCAGGTCAACTGAGCTGTTCTGGGTCAAAACTGACCAGTGGGACCCACTGGTCAGTGACACGGTGCTGGCCAGGGTCACTGACAGGTGGGCCCGGTCAACGTTGACTTGACCAAAGTCAAAGCTGACACGTGGGGTCCACACGTATTAGTACTAATCCTAATAGAAAATTAGACTTACCTAATTAGTCATAGGGTCCCACACATCAGTGGCTCTAGAGGGGTCATTAGTGGGCTCATTAGCAACTAATGATGTCGCCACGTTGGCACAGCCGGGGATTAGCCACCGGCGACCTCGACAGTCGGCGGAGCCACGCCGGAATCGCTACTCCGGCGACGGTTTGATGCGCGGGAGGGATCTACGGGTTCCTGGCGTTGCGGCGCTTCTAGTGGTGGTGGCGGATGGTGCTGGAGTGGCCGGAGAGTGGTCGGCAACGAGCTTTAGCGGCGGCCGGAGCTCGGGCGAGCTCGGGTTTGGCGATGCGGGGCACGGAAGGAACCATGGGTGGTCGTATTAGACTCGCTGGAGTGCGGTGAGTGCAGCCGTGAGCTCGGATGCGGGCTTGCGCGGCCGTAGCCACGGCTACGCCATGGCCGGCGGCGAGAGGCTTCGGTCATGGTTGGGGATCGGGGCTAGATCACGTGGGGGACGACGGGGCAAGGGGGAATCGGGTCAACGGCTCACCGCGGAGCTGCAGGGATGGTTAGCGGGCTCGGGGGCGCGCCGGAGTGGTCGAATCGACGGAGAAGGGCGCCGGAGCCGAAGCTTGAAGACGACGATGATGGCGGCTGCTCGGGGCCTCTGTGCTTCCTTCCTTCGGTGCAAAGGTGAAGCGAGATGTGGCGAAGGCTCTGGATAGCTCGGGGAGGCAAGGCAACGGCGGTGAGCGCGGCGGCTCACGGCGGCGTGCTCAGGCGCGTGAGGGGAAGAGCGACGGAGAGAGACAGAGGAAAGGGAGGGCACGAGCAGAGAGTGAGAGGACGAGGGGGTCGGGGGGGTGTGCGTGGCGGAGACCAGGCAATCGAGGGGGGGCACGCAGGCAGGGAGGAGCCAGCGCGGCTCGCCGGCCATCGGGAACGCAGCCGCTTCTCCTCCTGGCAGGAGGAAGAAGATAGTTCTGCCCCTGGTGGGCCGGGCTGGCTTTGGCTAGTAGGCCACTACAGTGGTGGCCTGCACGGTAAGGTTCCTCTTTCTTTTTTATATTTCCTGTTTTCTATTATTCTGCAACTTTGTGGCTTTATTAAAATTACTTAGATACTTCCAAAAATCACCAAACTGCTCATGCTCACTTATGGAATAAACCCAACATGAAACATTTCATTTTGGGATTATTTGGACATTATTTCTTATATAACAGAAATAATTCCAACCCAAATATATTATTGATTTAAATCAAAGGCCCAAATAAATTATTTCTGTGACTCCCAAAATATTGGTTTGAATTTCACCTCATGCCAATATTTTCACAGAATAAAAGGAACATTTTCTTGGACTCATTTGATGAGATTTAAATGTTGGTTATTTTTAGAGGTTTTCTGAGGCTTGGAAAATTCCTCAATTCAAATTTCAATTGAATTTAAACATGATGCAGCAACCAAACTAGTCCAAGGCCAGGGTAAAGCTAGAGCTGTGACACACGGTCACTTATGAGAGTGAGATCAGATAGATATAATATTTTTTGGTATTTTTGGTATAGAGACGCAAAGTGAAAATTAAAAGGCAAAGTAAAAAAGCTAAGTAAGATTAAAGTGATGGAGATTGATATGATGAGAATAGACCCGGGGGCCGTAGGTTTCACTAGTGGCTTCTCTCAAGAGCATAAGTATTCTACGGTGGGTGAACAAATTACTGTTGAGCAATTGATAGAATTGAGCATAGTTATGAGAATATCTAGGCATGATCATGTATATAGGCATCACGTCCGTGACAAGTAGACCGAAACGATTCTGCATCTACTACTATTACTCCACTCATCGACCGCTATCCAACATGCATCTAGAGTATTAAGTTAAAAACAGAGTAACACTTTAAGCAAGATGACATGATGTAGAGAGATAAATTCATGCAATATGAAATAAACCACATCTTGTTATCCTCGATGGCAATGATGCAATACGTGCCTTGCTGCCCCTTCTGTCACTGGGAAAGGACACCGCAAGATCGAACCCAAAGCTAAGCACTTCTCCCATGGCAAGAAAAACCAATCTAGTAGGCCAAACCAAACTGATAATTCGAAGAGACTTGCAAAGATAACTAATCATACATAAAAGAATTCAGAGAAGATTCAAATATTATTCATAGATAGACTTGATCATAAACCCACAATTCATCAGTCTCAACAAACACACCGCAAAAAGAAGAGGATTACATCAAATAGATCTCCACAAGAGAGGGGGAGAACTTTGTATTGAGATCCAAAAAGAGAGAAGAAGCCATCTAGCTACTAACTATGGACCCGGAGATCTGAGGTAAACTACTCACACTTCATCGGAGAGGCTATGATGATGTAGAATCCCTCCGTGATGACGGCCCTCTCCGGTGGAGCTCCGAAACAGGCCCCAAGATGGGATCTCGTGGATACAGAAAGTTGCCGTGGTGGAATTAGGTTTTTGGCTCCGTATCTGTTCTTTTGGGGGTACGTAGGTATATATAGGAGGAAGAAGTAAGTCGGTGGAGCTTCTGTGGGCCCATGAGGGTGGGGGCGCGCCTGGGGGTATAGGGCACGCCCCCCTACCTCGTGCCCACCTCGAAGCTTCCTTGGCGTAGGATCCAAGTCTCCTGGGTCATATTCAGGAAGAAAATCACGTTCCAGAAAGGTATATTCCGTTTGGACTCCGTTTGATATTCCGTTTCTTCGAAACACTGAAATAGGCAAAAAACAACAATTCTGGGCTGGGCCTCCGGTTAATTGGTTAGTCCCAAAAATAATATAAAAGTGGAAAATAAATCCCAACATAGTCCAAAACAGTAGATAATATAGCATGGAGCAATCAAAAATTATAGATACGTTGGAGACGTATCAGGCATCCCCAAGCTTAATTCCTGCTCGTCCTCGAGTAGGTAAATGATAAAAAGAGAATTTTTGATGCGGAGTGCTACTTGGCATAATTTAAATGCAAATCTTCTTAATTGTGGTATGAATATTCAGATTAGGAAGATTCAAGACAAAAGTTCATATTGACATAGAGAATAATAATACTTCAAGCAAAGCAACAAAGCAATTATGTTTTCTTAAAGTAACATGGCCAAAGAAAGTTCATCCCTACAAAATCATATAGTTTAGTCATGCTCCATTTTCGTCACACAAGAATGCTCTCATCATGCACAACCCCGATGACAAGCCAAGCAATTGTTTCATACCTTAATAATTTCAAACTCATAAACTTTCACGCAATACATGAGCGTGAGCCATGGATATAGCACTATGGGTGGAATAGAATATAATGATGGGGGTTATGTGGAGAAGACAAAAAGGAGAAAGTCTCAGATCAATGAGGCTAATCAATGGGCTATGGAGATGCCCATCGATTGATGTTAATGCAAGGAGTAGGGATTGCCATGCAACGGATGCACTAGAGCTATAAATGTATGAAAGCTCAACAAAAGAAACTAAGTGGGTGTGCATCCAACTTGCTTGCTCATGAAGACCTAGGGCACTTGAGGAGGCCCATTGTTGGAATATACAAGCCAAGTTCTATAATGAAAATTCCCACTAGTATATGAAAGTGATAACTCAAGAGATTCTCTATATGAAGAACATGGTGCTACTTTGAAGCACAAGTGTGGAAAAAAAGGATAGTAGCATTGCCCCTTTTTATTTATTTTCTTTTTTTGGGGCCTTCTTTTTTTTCTTCGGCCTTTCTCTTTTTTTGGGACAATGCTCTATTGAGTGATGATCATCACACTTCTATTTATTTACAACTCAATGATTACAACTCGATACTAGAACAAAGTATGACTCTATATGGATGACTCCGGCGGTGTACCGGGATATGCAATGAATCAAGAGTGACAAGTATGAAAGAATTATGAACAGTGGCTTTGCCACAAATACTTATGTCAACTACATGATCATGCTAAGCAATATCACAATGATGAATGTGTCATGATAAACTGGATGGTGGAAAGTTGCATGGCAATATATCTCGGAATGGCTATGGAAATGCAATAATAGGTAGGTATGGTGGCTGTTTTGAGGAAGATATAAGGAGGTTTATGTGTGAAAGAGCATATCATATCACGGGGTTTGGATGCACTGGCGAAGTTTGCACCAACTCTCGATGTGAGAAAGGTCAATGCACGGTACCGTAGAGGCTAGCAATGATGGAAGGGTGAGAGTGCGTATAATCCATGGACTCAACATTAGTCATAAAGAACTCATATACTTATTGCCAAAATCTACAAGCCATCAAAAACCAAGGATTATGCGCATGCTCCTAGGGGGATAGATTGGTAGGAAAAGACCATCGCTCGTCCCCGACCGCCACTCATAAGGAGGACAATCAAATAACACCTCATGTTTCAAATTTGTTGCATAACGTTTACCATACGTGCATGCTACAGGACTTGCAAACTTTAACTCAAGCACTTCTCAAATTCACAATTACTCTACTAGGATGACTTTGATATTACTACCTCCATATCTCAAAACAATTATCAAGCATCCAACTTTTCTTAGTATTCAACACACTCAAAAGAAAGTTTCACAAATCTTGAATACCAAGCATGTTATTATTAAGCAAATTACCATGCTATTAAGACTCTCAAAATAATTTAAGTGGAGCATGAGAGATCAATAGTTTCTTTAAAAGAAATCCTCCACCGTGCTCTAAAAGATCTAAGTGAAGCACATAGAGCAAAATTATAGCGCTCAAAAGATATAAGTGAAGCTCACAGAGCAAAACTACTTAGCTCAAGAAGATATAAGTGAAGCACATAGAGTATTCTATCAAATTCTAATTCATGTATGGCTCTCTAAAAAGGTGTGTACAGCAAGGATGATTGTGGCACACTAACAACCAAAGACACAAATAATACAAGACGCTCCAAGCAAAACACATATCATGTTGGTGAATAAAATTATAGCTCCAAGTAAATTACCGATGGAAGTGGACGAAAGAGGGGATGCCTTCCGGGGCATCCCCAAGCTTTGACTTTTGGGTGTCCTTGGATTATCTTGGGGGTGCCATGGGCATCCCCAAGCTTAGGCTCTTGCCACTCCTTGTTCCATAATCCATCAAAAGAATTCACCCAAAACTTGAAAACTTCACAACACAAAACTCAATAGAAATCGCGTGAGCTCCGTTAGAGAAAGAAAACAAAATACCACTTCAAGGTACTGTAATGAACTCATTATTTATTTATATTGGCGTTAAAACTAATGTATTCCAACTTCTCTATGGATTATAAACTATTTTACTAGCCATAGATTCATCAAAATAAGCAAACAACACACGAAAAACAGAATCTGTCAAAAACAGAACAGTCTGTAGTAATCTGTAGCTAGCGCAAGATCTGGAAGCCCAAAAATTCTAAAATAAATTGCTGGACGTGAGGAACTTATCTTTTAATCATCTGCAAAACGAATTAACTAAAGAGCACTCTCCAAATAAAAATGACAGCAGTTCTCGTGAGCGCTAAAGTTTCTGTTTTTTTACAGCAAGTTCAACAAGACTTTCCCCAAGTCTTCCCAACGGTTCTACTTGGCACAAACATTAATTAAACACAAAAAACACAGCCAAAATAGAGGCTAAATAAATTTATTAATTAAATAACAGCAACGATAAATATTGGGTTGACTCCCAACAAGCGCTTTTCTTTAAAGCCTTATAGCTAGGCATAATATTTTAATGATGCTCACATGAAAGACAAGAATTGAAGCACAAAGAGAGCATCACAAAACACGTGACAAACACATCTAAGTCTAACATAATTCCTATGCATAGGCATCTTATAGGCAAACAAATTATCAAGGTAAGCAAAAACAAGCATATGCAAGGAAACGGAAAGAAACAATAGCAATCTCAACATAACGAGAGGTAATTTAGTAACATGAAAATTTCTACAACCATATTTTCCTATCTCATAGTAATTACATGAAGGATCATAAGCAAATTCAACAATATAGCTATCACATAAAATATTCTCAACATGATCCACATGCATGCAAAGTTGGCACTTTTCCGAAATTGTGGGATTAACATTAACTAAAGTCATGACCTTTCCAAACGCACTTTTATCAAAAACTTCATAAGATTGAAAATTCTCCAAATATGTGGGATCTAAAGTTGACATTCTTCCAAACCCACTTTCAATATTATTGCAAACATTATAGTCAATCTCATATTGATCATGGGGCTTAAATAAATTTTCAAGATCATAAGAAGAATCACCCCAATCATGATCATTGCAACAAGTAGAGGACATAGCAAAACTAGCATCCCCAAGCTTAGGGTTTTGCATATTATTAGCACAATTTACATTAATAGAATTTATACCATCATCATTGCAATCATGCTTTTTATTCAAAGATCTATCGTGAATCACTTCATAAAGTACTTCATCACACTTTTCAGATTCACGAATTTCAAGCAAAACCTCATAAAGATAATCTAGTGCACAAAACTCATTAGCAATTGGTTCAACATAACTGGATCTCTTAAAATGATGATCCATAGATCTTTAGGTTCTCTGTTTAGTAATAAATAAATGACTATTCCAACCATACGAGCAAACAAAAGGCAAGCGGGCAAGAAGAGGCAAATAGAGAAAGAGAGGGAGGATAGAGAGAGAGGGCGAATAAAACGGCAAGGGTGAAGTGGAGGAGAGGAAAACGAGAGGCAAATGGCAACTAATGTAATGCGAGAGATAGGGATTGTGATGGGTACTTGGTATGTTGACTTTTTGCGTAGACTCCCCAGCAACGGCGCTAGAAATGGCTCGTTGTCGGGAGTCAAATCTTGACTTGCGCGAACCTCCCCGGCAATGGCGCTAGAAATGGCTCATTATTGGGAGTCAAATCTTGACTCGCGCGAACCTCCCCGGCAACGGCGCCAGAAATTCTTCTTGCTACCTCTTGAGCTTGCGTTGGATTTCCCCGAAGAGGAAAGGATGATGCAGCAGAGTAGCGTAAGTATTTCCCTCAGTTTTTGAGAACCAAGGTATCAATCCAGTAGGAGGCCACGCTCAAGTCCTTCGTACCTGCACAAAACGATAGCTACTCGCAACCAACGCGATTAGGGGTTGTCAATCCCTTCATGGTCAGTTAGGACAGTGAGATCTGATAGATATAATATGTTTTTTGGTATTTTTTGTATAGAGATGCAAAGTGAAAAGTAAAAGGCAAAGCAAGATTAAAGTGATGGAGATTGATATGATGAGAATAGACCCGGGGGCCATAGGTTTCACTAGTGGCTTCTCTCAAGAGCATAAGTATTCTATGGT
This sequence comes from Triticum urartu, assembly GCF_056163025.1. Taxonomy (NCBI): domain Eukaryota; kingdom Viridiplantae; phylum Streptophyta; class Magnoliopsida; order Poales; family Poaceae; genus Triticum; species Triticum urartu. The sequence goes on from NC_141877.1 coordinate 672,945,670, forward strand.
GGGTGAACAAATTACTATTGAGCAATTGACAGAATAGAGCATAGTTATGAGAATATCTAGGCATGATCATGTATATAGGCATCACGTCCGTGACAAGTAGACCGAAACGATTCTGCATCTACTACTATTACTCCACTCATCGACCGCTATCCAGCATGCATCTAGAGTATTAAGTTAAAAACAGAGTAACGCTTTAAGCAAGATGACATGATGTAGAGAGATAAATTCATGCAATATGAAATAAACCACATCTTGTTATCCTCGATGGCAACGATGCAATACGTGCCTTGCTGCCCCTTCTGTCACTGGGAAAGGACACCGCAAGATCGAACCCAAAGCTAAGCACTTCTCCCATGGCAAGAAAAACCAATCTAGTATGCCAAACCAAACTGATAATTCGAAGAGACTTGCAAAGATAACTAATCATGCATAAAAGAATTCAGAGAAGATTCAAATATTATTAGTAGATAGACTTGATCATAAACCCACAATTCATCGATCTCAACAAACACACCGCAAAAAGAAGAAGATTACATCGAATAGATCTCCACGAGAGAGGGGGAGAACTTTGTATTGAGATCCAAAAAGAGAGAAGAAGCCATCTAGCTACTAACTATGGACCCGAAGGTCTGAGGTAAACTACTCACACTTCATCGGAGAGGCTATGATGATGTAGAAGCCCTCCGTGATGACGGCCCTCTCCGGCGGAGCTCCGGAACAGGCCCCAAGATGGGATCTCGTGGATACAGAAAGTTGCGGCGGTGGAATTAGGTTTTTGGCTCCGTATCTATTCGTTTGTGGGTATGTAGGTATATATAGGAGGAAGAAGTACGTCGGTGGAGCTTCGGTAGGCCCAAGAGGGTGGGGGCGCGCCTGGGGGTATAGGGCGCGCCCCCCTACCTCGTGCCCACCTCGAAGCTTCCTTGGCGTAGGGTCCAAGTCTCCTGGGTCATATTCGGGAAGAAAATCACGTTCCAGAAAGGTTTATTCTGTTTGGACTCCGTTTGATATTCCGTTTCTTCGAAACACTGAAATAGGCAAAAAACAACAATTCTGGGCTGGGCCTCCGGTTAATAGGTTAGTCCGAAAAATAATATAAAAGTGGAAAATAAAGCCCAATATAGTGCAAAACAGTAGATAATATAGCATGGAGCAATCAAAAATTATAGATACGTTGGAGATCTATCACCCACCATATACACATGGCATCTTTTATAGGGAAGGCATTCGGGATGCCCTGCCGAACGCGCAACAACTCGCCAACAAGAGGCACCGAGGCCGGGTAGGCCAAAAAGGAAGGCGGTCAGGACGGAGACGTCGACGCAAAGGTATAAGAAAAACCCCGCCCCGTGGTTGTCGTATTTCTCGAAATGTAATGACGCCAGTGTTTCTTTAACAGAAAAAATGCTCGCCGGAATATGTTTGGCGATGTTGCCAATCACACTTCCACCAGTCGAGCGCCAGGACCGGACATGGTGGCAGAAGCCGATATGGAGCAGGCGTCAGATAATCCCCCTACAGAGGATGCGGATAGATTATCCGCTACAAACTTAGAAGTGGAAAGCGCCATGAATCATAGGTGCCGCCGGGCCGTACTCTGTGACGCTTGTTTCTCAGCAGAGGCATTTGACGCCTTCAATTTTGGAGAAGCATACCTCCGTGCTGCTTAAGATGGTCTAGCCAGAGCCACGGATCAGTATGTAAAGGATGTACGGGTGAGTAAATCTGACGATTTATATGTATCAGTAGCCCCTGAGACTTGAAACAGTTAGCAGAACTGATTTAAGGATCATCTTTATTGTGCAGGTTCTTACAGAGAAGAATACTAGGCTGTCACAGGAGCTAGAGGAATGCAAGACCCAACTACGGGCTACTGTGGCCGCCTTGCAGGAACCAAAAAAGTCACCTGCTGGTAACATTTACTTTAAAGAATGATGGTTACCATATAACGTGCGGCATGGCTGCAGATCTAACAACAGATGTTGTAGATGAATCCGGAGAGAATCCGGAGGACCAGCATGTTATGCGACAGCTAGAGGCTGGCAAACGCGTGCTGATTGAGGTTAGGCGGGAGAAAAACAATCTCCAAGACGCCAATATTAAGCTGAACGTGGAACTAAAAGACGTTCGGGGCCAGCTTGCAGACTCCGAGAAGGAGAATAAGCGGCTTCGGCATGGCATTTTCAGTAAGTGCTTGAACGAATCCTTTTAAAGGAGTTCGGCGAAGAAGCCGACTAACAGTGTTATGTCTGTAGGTATGCTGACGGGTTGTCCCGCGGAGGAAATGCCTGGGTCTGCGGGTGATCTTCTGTCCGAGCTGTCACATCTGCACGAACAAGTTTGACTAGTGATGCAGGGTGTTGCCCAGGCCTTATGGCCGTCCGTCTCCCTGCCAGAGGGCGTTGCCAAGCTTGCGGAGAAGCTCAAGGGAGCACGGCAGAGCTTCCGATTATGGAAGATATCAGCTTGCCGATAGGGTGCGAGAGAAGCCTGGGCCATGGTGAAGACGCGGTATACCAAGGCAGACCCAAATCAGATGGCCGAGGTCGGACCTGTGGGGCCCGATGGGAAAGAGATCCCCGTTAGATTAGTTTATGGGCAAGTAGAATTAGCCACAAAGTATTCCCAACAGGATTGTAAGCTAGACCGCCTGTTGGATGGTATAGAAGAGGAATTTAGTCAGTCTGCATGACTATGTAATTAAAGTGACATGTATAATGCCTTCTAGCCAGATTGTAGATCATTTGTCGTTGCGGACCATTTCGCTTCAACCTCCGGGCCCAATAGTCCGGAGTGTATCCGAAATACCCGCTCAGTTATATAAGAACCGGGGTATGCGTGGAGACCAGGCGTAGGGGTCATTAGTGCTTTATCATACAAGTGCCCAACTAGTTATGTTATATTACATGGGTAGTAAGAAACATCTTCCAGGGAGAATGGTTCCGTTAAGGGTTCCTTTCCCTGGGTAAGCATGCCCTAAAGTGCATGTCCGGACTGCGATAGGAAACGCAGGAAAAACATATGGGGGCAGATATGGACAATAAATAAAAATCATCTTTTGTTCACCGACCGAATATTCCCTTAAGAACGCTAGCTTTCGGCTTCTCCCAGTCTGAGGTACACATCCGGCTGACCCGGCAGTAACAATTGCAGAGGTGCTCCCCTTATGCCCTAGCCGAATTAACGGGAACATAGAGCATAAATACAAGAGCCAGGCAACCCAGCTTGGCCAAAACTTAAGTCATATCGATGCATATAATGGTGAAAAAAGGTACATGCGGAAGTATAACACATGTGTTGGGCATGAGGCCCAGATAAATAATTTAAGCTTCTGTGAAAGAAGCCCCCAGGTATGAAGAGTGTGGCTAGCGCATCTGTAATGTGCGAGCGAGGCAAAAGGTGACCCTTGAAGGCCTAGAGAAATAATAAAAGAAAGAAAGAAAGAGAAACAAGGAAGATAATGTATATGCGAAAAATGGACAAAGGGAGGGGACTAACTTAGAGTCCGGTGCTAGGCGTAGAATCTTCGGAGCCTGGCCGCGTTCCATGGGTTCGGCTCGATTCGACTAGTCGATGCATCCCGCAGTCGGTATGCTCCACCGGTCAGAACTTGGTCAATAATGAAGGGACCTTCCCATTTGGGCTTGAGCTTGTTCTTTTTCTAATCTGGCAGGCGTAGAACTAGTTCGCCAACGTTATAAGTTTTGGCCCGTACTTCTCTGCTTTGGTATCTGCGAGCCTGTTGCTGATAAAATGCAGAACGGGCTTTGGCTACGTCGCGCTCCTCCTCCAGGGTGTCCAGGCTATCCTGCCGATCGAGCTCGGCTTCTCTTTCTTCGTACATGCGCACTCGAGGTGAGTCATGAATTATGTCACAGGGCAAGACTGCCTCTGCGCCGTACACCATAAAGAAGGGTGTATATCCAGTACTACGATTCGGCGTGGTCCGCAGCCCCCAAAGTACGGAGTCGAGCTCCTCTACCCAGTGCGTGTTAGACTCTGTTAAGGAGCACACTAATCTGGGTTTAATGCCGCTCATTATAAGACTGTTTGCTCGCTTGACTTGACCATTGGTTTGTGGGTGATGGACTGAAGCATAATCGAGCTTGATGCCCATTTTGCTGCGCCAGAGTTTTACGTCGTCGGTCGTGAAGTTCGTGCCATTATCAGCGATGATGTTGTGGGGGACGCCATAACGGTGTACAACCCCGGATATGAAGTCTATCGCCGGTCTGGATTCGGCTGTTTTAACAGGTTTGGCCTCTGTCCATTTGGTGAATTTATCCACCATGACCAATAAGTATTTTTTCTTGTGGGTTCCCCCTTTAAGGGGTCCAACCATGTCAAGCCCCCAGACCGCAAAGGGCCATGTAATGGGGATTGTTCGGAGGGCGGTGGGTGGCATGTGGCTTTGATTTGCAAAGAGATGGCAACCGGCACAGCGTTGGACCAAGTCCTGTGCATCTTCCCAGGCCGTTGGCCAATAGAATCCTGTACGGAAGGCCTTGCTTACAAGAGCCCGGGCTGCGGCGTGATGACCGCCGAGTCCGGCGTGAATTTCTGCCAAAAGATTCTGCCCTTCCTCTTCGGAGATGCACCTTTGAAGGACTCCGGTAGTGCTTTTTTTGTACAATTCTCCCTCATGGACCCTGTAGGCCTTGGATCGCCGCACTATGCAGCGTGCCTCATTTTGGTCCTCCGGAAGATCCTGTCTAGTTACGTAGGCCAGGAATGGTTCTGTCCACGGGGCAATAATGGCCATTATTTCGTGGGCTGAAGGTGTTATTTCGGTGGCGGTGCCTCCGATTGTGTCAGAGAGTTCGGTATCGGGTATTTTGGCCGGGTCCGGACTGTTGTTACCGGTGTCCCCTTCCCATACTACGGATGGTTTGAACAGCCTTTCCAAAAATATGTTGGGAGGGACCGCATCGCGTTTTGCGCCGATGCGGGCGAGGATATACGCCGCCTGATTGTTTTCCTGAGCCACATGGTGAAATTCGAGCCCCTCGAACCGAGCTAACATTTTTAGGACGGCGTTTCAATAGGCCGCCATTTTCGGATCCTTGGCGTCAAAGTCTCCATTTATTTGGGATATTGTGAGGTTTGAATCCCCACGCACCTCCAGGCGTTGAATGCCCATGGAGACTGCCATCCGAAGACCATGCAACGGAGCTTCGTATTCGGCTGCATTATTGGAGTCTGTATACAATATTTGCAGTACGTACTGAACGGTATCTCCGGTTGGGGACGTCAGGACGACGCCAGCCCCTAGACCAGCCAGCATTTTAGAACCGTCGAAGTGCATGATCCGATTGGAGTATGTGTCGTACTCTTTAGGGAGTTCAGACTCCGTCCATTCGGCAACGAAGTCGGCCAATACTTGCGACTTAATGGCTCGTCGAGGTTTGTATGTTATGTCGAACGGGAGGAGCTCAATGGCCCATTTGGCAATCCGGTCCATAGCGTCGCGGTTGTTTATAATATCATTAAGTGGCACTTCCGAGGCTACTGTAATTGAGCACTCTTGAAAGTAGTGTCGCAGCTTCCGCGATGCCATGAATACCGCATATGCTATCTTTTGCTAATGCGGGTACCATGATTTTCATGGAGTGAGGACAGTGGATACATAGTATACCGGCTTTTGAAGAGGAAATTTATGTCCGTCCGCTTCCCGTTCGACAACGAGCACCGCGCTTACAACTTGATGAGTTGCCGCAATGTACAACAGCATTGGTTCGCCGATGTTTGGCGCGGCCAGGATTGGGTTGGTTGCCAAGATGGCCTTTATTTCTTCCAATCCGGCTATGGCCGCGTCCGTCCACTCGAAGTGTTCGGTGCGCCGATGGAGGCGATAAAGGGGTAAAGCCTTTTCTCCTAAGCGGGAGATAAAGCGGCTTAGAGCCGCCACGCATCCAGTTAATTTCTGGATTTGTTTGAGGTCTGTTGGGGTAGCCAACTGTGACAAAGATCGGATTTTTTCCGGATTAGCTTCAATACCTCTACTGGAGACAATGAAACCCAGGAGCTTTCCGGATGGTACGCCGAAAATGCATTTTCTGGATTGAGCTTGATGTCGTATGTTCGGAGGTTGTCGAATGTGAGCCTCAAGTCGTCTATCAAAGAGTCGACGTGTTTGGTTTTGACGACCACATCGTCTACGTACGCCTCTACTATTTTGCCGATTTGTTTCTCCAGACATGTCTGAATCATGCGCTGATATGTTGCGCCGGCGTTTTTGAGCCCCAAAGGCATTGTGTTAAAACAAAAGGGACCGTATGGTGTGATGAATGCCGCTGCGGCTTGGTCAGACTCCGCCATCTTGATTTGGTGGTAACCAGAGTATGCGTCGAGGAAACACAATGACTCGTGTCCTGCGGTAGAATCAATGATTTGATCGATGCGTGGGAGGGGGAAGGGATCCTTTGGGCAAGCTTTATTGAGGTCTTTGAAATCGACACAAAGGCGCCAGGATTTGTCCTTCTTTGGTACCATCACCAGGTTTGCTAGCCAGTCCGGGTGTTTTATTTCTCTGATGAATCCGGCCTCCAATAACTTGGCTAGTTCCTCTCCCATGGCCTGTCTCTTAGGTTCGGAGAAACGCCGACGAGCTTGGTTGACCGGCTTGAATCCCTTTAGGGTATTCAGGCTATGCTCGGCCAGCCTGCATGGGATTCCTGGCATGTCTGAGGGATGCCAGGCGAATATTTCCCAATTCTCGCGCAGGAACTCTCGTAGTGCGGCGTCCACAACGGGGTTTAACTGTGCCCCGATGGAGGCTATTTTTGTAGGGTCCGTTGGGTGGACTTGGAATTTGACTATTTCATCCGCTGGTTTAAAAGATGTGGACTTGGATCTCTTGTCGAGTATCACATCGTCCCTGTCTACTGTGGAGCGTAGCGTGGTTAATTCCTCGGCCGAGAGGGCTTCAGATAATGCCTCGAGGGCCAATGCGGCTGTTTTGTTTTCGGCGCGGAGTGCTGTGTCCGGATCACTGGCGAGAGTGATGATTCCATTGGGCCCGGGCATTTTAAGCTTCATGTACTCGTAATGGGGTACGGCTTGGAAGATTGTGAATGCCTCCCGTCCTAAAAGAGCGTGATAACCACTACTGAACGGGGCCACTTGGAATGTAATTTCTTTGGACCTGTAATTATCCGGCGTGCCGAATACCACATATAGTGTGATTTTCCCAGCATAGCGTGCTTCCCGACTGGGGATGATTCCTCTAAAGGTTGTGCTACTTTGCTCAATGCGATTCCAGTCTATTTCCATCTTTTGAAGAGTTTCCTCATAGATGAGGTTTAATCCGCTGCCGCTGTCCATGAGTACTTTGGTGAGTCGAAAGCCGTCCATGATTGGACTGAGACCAGTGCGGCTGGTGCTCTGGCTATTTGGAATTTAGGTTCGTCACTGGCATTGAAGGTAATAGCCATGTCACTCCATGGATTTATTGCTGCTATGTGGCAGATTTCGGCCATGCTGCGGAGTCTTCGCTTGCGCCTATTATTTGACGCGAAGGTCTCAAAGACTGTTAACGCCGTATTGTTATCCACGGGATGGTGCTTTGTGGTATTTGGGAGAAGAAGATCCTCACCACTTTTGGCCACCTGCCGGAGTATCCAGCATGCTCTAAGGTCGTGAATTGGCATTGTATCTGCTGTACTATGAATTTTGCAGGGTCCGTTGAGCCATCCCTCCAGTATGGTTCCATGCCCTATAGAGGGTTTTTGCTTTTTGGTAGTTGACCCGGGTGTATTGTGATAATGCACCCTTTTATTTCGGACTGGGTTTGCATTCAGGGCCGGATTATCCCAAAAGTTTGTTTCGGTTTTCCAGGCACTTTCCATTGCATAGTACTTTCGTACTATGGACGCCAAGTCAGTGAAGCATGTTATCTCACGGCGATTTATGGCGTTAAGGATTCCCTTGTCCGTGCAATTATTGCAGACAAATAGGATTCCGTCTTCCTCGCGACAGTCCCTAACCTTGTTCATCGCAAGGAGGAATCTGGCCCAATAGTGATGTACTGTTTCCTGGGGCTCTTGCCTGATGTGGGAAAGATCGCTTATGTTTGGGTGCATGGGTGGAATTGAATCCGAACCCTTACCTGATCTGGGATCTAGGGGCCGAGGAGTTTCCAATTTTGGAAGTTCCGGTTCCGGGGTGTTACCCGATAATCCTGGTCCGCTACCTGACTCTAAGTTTAGGGATTGGATGCTGTCCTCCCGCGAACGGGCGTCCGGCTCGGAGACCTCGGGAATCCGGACATAGTTGGTCCTCAATATAGAGGAAAGGTCGCCGCATTGTTCCTCCACCACTGCAATATGATGGGTGACCAGTGGAGAGTCAATCTCCCTTTGATCGGGTTGAAGCCCAATCCGATCATAGTCTGTAGCGACTCCCAAGGCGGCGATGCGATCCAAGAGCTCGTTTAAGGAGGCGAGCTCCATTGGATCCATCTGTTCGGCGAGTGCCGATTTGACATGGAGGCTGTTTTCGATGACCTGAGAAGTCATTGTCGGCGCAGCGGCCGAACAGGCGGTCATGATGAAACCGCCTAGCCGGAGAGTTTGGCCGACAGCCAAAGCTCCCCCAACAGTAGTACCGTCTTTAAAGATGAGACGAGACATCGTTCCTTCTGGCGACGGCACAGAGGAACTCTCAATGAAAGCACGAATGTTGGTGTCAAAACCGGCGGATCTCGGGTAGGGGGTCCCGAACTGTGTGTCTAAGGCGGATGGTAACAGGAGGCAGGGGACACGATGTTTTACTCAGGTTCGGGCCCTCTTGTTGGAGGTAAAACCCTACGTCCTGCTTGATTTATATTGATGATATGGGTAGTACAAGAGTAGATCTACCATGAGATCAGAGAGGCTAAACCCTAGAAGCTAGCCTATGGTATGATTGTATGTTGTCCTACGGACTAAAACCCTCTAGTTTATATTGACACCAGAGGGGGCTAGGGTTACACAAGGTCGGTTACAAAGGAGGAGATATACGTATCCGTATTTCCTAGCTTGCCTTCCACGCCAAGTAGAGTCCCATCCGGACACGAGACGAAGTATTCAATCCTGTATCTTCATAGTCGAACAGTCCGGCCAAAGGATATAATCCGGCTGTCCGGAGACCCCCTAATTCAGGACTCCCTGAGTCAGCATCGGCTCCGTGCCTAGGAAAACTGAAATTAAATGGCGAGTTCCAGGAATAGAAAATCCTCCAACCCCAAGGCAGAGTGAGGTGGTGGTTTTTGTTGACCACATAAGCCGTGGCTTCAAACCGCCAGGGTCAAAGTTTTACCGGGATGTGCTTGCCAATTTCCAACTCCATCCCCAAGACATTGGGCCCAATTCAGTATCCAACCTATGTAACTTCCAGGTCTTCTGTGAAGTGTACTTACAGGAAGAACCAACTGCAGAACTGTTTCGGGACTTCTTTCACTTAAACCGGCACACAGAGTTTGTAAATGGCCCAAACACTGAACTTGGTGGTGTCTCGATTCAAAAGCGGAAAGAAGTTGAGTTTCCTCATGCGAAACATCACAGCCACCCAAAGGAATGGAACCAAACTTGGTTTTATTGCAGAGACACTTCGCCTGAAGATGAAAATCCCCTTCTAGGCTTTCGTGACCACCGTCTTTCCAACACCCATCCAATGCCGCAACGCTTAAGCTCTGCTGAAAGGGCGAAATATGCCCCTCAACTCGCCAAACTCCAGGCCTTTATGGCCAATGGTTTAACAGGTGTGGGTTTCGTGCACTGTTGGATATCTTGGAGCATCTTGCATCTAAGCCGGCGTCCCGGTTTAATGTGTGAGTATACCGGTGAGGTTGACGACCCTCAACGCCATTGCAATCTTCAACTATCTGATGAAGAAGTCACTAAAGGTGTAAAAAAGATTCTGAATGAATCGGAACTGGTCTGTAGCCAAACCGGCTTGAGTCCCTTCTATGCCAAGAACAAACCGCCTGCTGTAAGCATTATACTTCCTTTTTATCTCTAATATTTTCATTTTGTGCAACCTGTAATCCTTCTTCTGTGTATGTATAGGGTGATGACCCCTTCTGGAAACGGAAAACCGTAGAAAAAGCGGTAAAACCAACTGTGGACAAAGCGGTCAAACCATCTCGCCCAAAAACCAAAGCCATCAAACGGACGTCAAAACGGAAAACGGCTGACCGGATCAACATGGAGCTTGATGACGACATTGATGATCCAGAAGTTGAGGTAGAACTTGACTCGCTTGGCTCTCTTTTCATGCATCTCATTAATAATGATATTCCTTAGGAGGACGTAGAAGGCAGTCAAGCTGATGATGTAGAGGTAATTGCCCTTTCCTCCGGTTCAGACTCTATGCCAACACAAAAAACCTGCCAAGCAGTCCAGAAAGTAAGCTTTTCTCATCCTCTTGCTCACTTGGACCCAACATTTATTTTGAAGACTCAGCAGCATGAAGCTCGCCGGACAACCCGGCATAGTGGCCAACAGGTCACTTCAACCGGTTTACCTGATAACCCGGTTCGGAAGCACCGGTCTGAGGTCTCTCCTACTCCTGACCATTCTTACCCCAAGGCAGGTTATTTCAGACAACCTCTTAATCCATCCGATTCAAATTATCAGGTGACACCTCCCTCATCATCTGGCGAGTCGACAGCAACTCAACTCCCTCCTCTGAAAACTATGGCTGGGTAAGTTGTAAAACCTTTTCCTTCAATGCATCATAGAACTTGAATAAGATATTAATCCTTTTATATTTTTGTTTACAGGACCAAAGCCAGACCCAGCAAGAAAGCTCGGGTCACCAACCCGCCCGAAGACCCGGCCACTTTTGAAGAAGAAACCAGAGGTGAACCGGAACAAACTTGTGAACTGGAGGGCATTCATCCTGAAGCCGCCTCTGGTGAACCGCCCCTTCAAGGCCAAAACACCGTTGAACCAGCTGACCCTGAACCTGCCGCACCTAACGTTGAATCAGAAGAGCCAAACTGGGCTAGTCCGGTGAGAAATGCTGATACTCCATTGTCACTAGCCAAACATACTGAACGTCAAGGAGACGATGTTATCATCACTGGAATGGGCCATAGTTCCCCTGGCCATCCCGTCATCTTGGCTCAACATAGCGCCAAAGAAGAGCAAGCTGCTAGGGAAAAAGGCAAGTGGAGCAGCGATTTATCAAGCTATGCTCATTTCAGCGCTGAAGAGCTTCACTCTGGCTTCTTGAACTGTGTGCACTCAAACCGGGACTATGAAGCCGGTTTGGTGAACTTGATGAAAGAGCGATATGAGTTAAATTCATCTCCCTTTGTTTATTGATTCATAGCTGAGACAATAGCCCAAGTAGCCCCCAAGGGCCGTTTTATGATGTTAATCATAAACCGGGTCTTTGTAACTAAGACTCATCTTTTATCAATTAGATAGCCTTGTGTAACCGTCTGCACCCAAAGGCCGGCTTAACTGGGCAAGTTAATCCGAGTTTTAATCCATGCATCCAGTTTAGAATAGACGTACATTAGCCCCCAAATTAGAATGCTTGTATTGCTCTGGAGACTTATATAAAATGCAGCACTTTAGAGCGAACAGACATTAGCCCCCAAGTATGAAGGGCATAACTTGTTATACGCTTTGTACCTAAAACATATATAACCTATTGCTGAATATTCCTCCAATGTTGTAGGCTGAACTGAGAAGCAAAGATGCCCGAAACTCTGACTTGCAAGAAAATGTAAAGTGACAACAAGCAGAGGCTGCAAAAGCCAAAGAGGAGCTGACCCAAGCCCTGGATGTAATGGAAAAGCTAAAGGAAGCTTTCACCAAAGATCGTGCTAACTTGGAATCCGAAAAGTCTGGGTTAACCAAAAGAGCTGAAGACGCCGAGGCAGCCCTGAAGCCAGTTGCAGATGAACTAGCTGGTTTAAAACAGCAAATCAATGCTATGACTTCTGCTATCTTTGGTAAGTGTCTGCTTATGTGTTTTGCGCAAGTCAATGAACCTTATCACTGACCAGAACGTTGATAAAAATCTTTGGCAGGTACTCGAATCGCTCATCTTGGTACAGACATGCGGATGAAGCTCAAAGCGACATATACATTGGTTGAATAGTTGTACTCTAGGTCTCAGCGGGCTATTTGTACGGCAGCTTATAACAAACCGGCCCCAACCTTGATTAAAGAAACACTTGAGAAGTTGGCCATGTTACCAGCTGATACGTCTCCAACGTATCTATAATTTTTGATTGCTCCATGCTATATTATCTACACTTTTGGACTATATTGGGCTTTATTTTCCACTTTTATATTATTTTGGGACTAACCTATTAAACGGAGGCCCAGCCCAGAATTGCTGTTTTTTGCCTATTTCAGTGTTTCAAAGAAACGGAATATCAAACGGAGTCCAAACGGAATGAAACCTTCAGGAACGTGATTTTCTCACCGAATATGACCCAGGAGACTTGGACCCTACGCCAAGGAAGCTTTGAGGTGGGCACGAGGTAGGGGGCACGCCCTATACCCCCAGGTGTGCCCCCCACCCTCGTGGGCCCACTGAAGCTCCACCGACGTACTTCTTCCTCCTATATATACCTACGTACCCCCAAACGAACATATACGGAGCCAAAAACCTAATTCCACCGCCGCAACTTTCTGTATCCACGAGATCCCATCTTGGGGCCTGTTCTGGAGCTCCGCCGGAGAGGGCCGTCATCAAGGAGGACTTCTAGATCATCATAGCCTCTCCGATGAAGTGTGAGTAGTTTACCTCAGACCTTCGGGTCCATAGTTAGTAGCTAGATGGCTTCTTCTCTCTTTTTGGATCTCAATACAAAGTTCTCCCCCTCTCTCATGGAGATCTATTCGATGTAATCTTCTTCTTTTTGCGGTGTGTTTGTTGAGACCGATGAATTGTGGGTTTATGATCAAGTCTATCTCTGAATAATATTTGAATCTTCTCTGAATTCTTTTATGTATGATTGGTTATCTTTGCAAGTCTCTTCGAATTATCAGTTTGGTTTGGCCTACTAGATTGGTTTTTCTAGCCATGGGAGAAGTGCTTAGCTTTGGGTTCGATCTTGCGGTGTCCTTTCCCAGTGACAGAAGGGGCAGCAAGGCACGTATTGTATAGTTGCCATCGAGGATAACAAGATGGGGTTTATTTCATATTGCATGAATTTATCTCTCTACATCATGACATCTTGCTTAAAGTGTTACTCTGTTTTTAACTTAATACTCTAGATGCATGCTGGATAGCGGTCAATGAGTGGAGTAATAGTAGTATATGTAGAATCGTTTTGGTCTACTTGTCACGGACGTGATGCCTATATACATGATCATGCCTAGATATTCTCATAACTATGCTCAATTCTATCAATTGCTCAACAGTAATTTGTTCACCCACCGTAGAATACTTATGATCTTGAGAGAAGCCACTAGTGAAACCTATGGCCCCCGGTCTATTCCCATCATATCAATCTCCATCACTTTAATCTTGCTTTGCTTTTTTACTTTTCCTTTTACTTTTCACTTTGCATCTCTATACCAAAAATACCAAAAATACTATCTATCAGATCTCACTCTCGTAAGTGACTGTGAAGGGATTGACAACCCCTAATCGTGTTGGTTGTGAGTAGCTATCATTTTGTGCAGGTATGAGGGACTTGAGCATGGCCTCCTACTGGATTGATACCATGGTTCTCAAAAACTGAGGGAAATACTTATGCTACTCTGCTGCAGCATCCTCTCCTCTTCGGGGAAAACCAACGCAAGCTCAAGAGGTAGCAAGAAGAATTTCTGGCGCCGTTGCCGGGGAGTCTACGCAAAAAGTCAACATACCAAGTACCCATCACAATCCCTATCTCTCGCATTATATTAGTTGCAATTTGCCTCTCGTTTTCCTCTCCCCCACTTCACCCTTGCCGTTTTATTCACCCTCTCTTTCTCCTTCTCCTTTCTCCGTTTGCCTTTTCCTTGCTTGCCTTTTGTTTGCTCGTGTGTTGGATTGCTTGTTTGTCGCGATGGCTCAAGATACTACCAAATTGTGTGACTTCACCAATACCAATAATAATGATTTCCTTAGCACTCCGATTGCTCCTCTTACCAATATTGAATCTTGTGAAATCAATACTGCCTTGTTGAATCTTGTTATGAAAGATCAATTTGCCGGCCTTCCTAGTGAAGATGCCGCTACTCATCTGAATAGCTTCGTTGATTTATGTGATATGCAAAATAAAAAAGATGTCGATAATGATGTCGTTAAATTGAAGCTATTTCCTTTTTCGCTTAGAGATCGTGCTAAAGCTTGGTTTTCATCTTTGCCTAAAAATAGTATTGATTCTTGGAACAAGTGCAAAGATGCTTTTATCTCTAAGTATTTTCCTCCCTCTAAGATCATCTCTCTTAGAAACGATATTATGAATTTTAAGCAACTTGATCATGAACATGTTGCACAAGCTTGGGAGAGAATGAAATTAATGATACGTAATTGCCCTACTCATGGTTTAAATTTGTGGATGATTATACAAAAATTTTATGCCGGATTGAATTTTTCTTCTAGAAATCTTTTAGATCCGGCCGCGGGAGGCAGTTTTATGGAAATCACTTTAGGAGATGCTACTAAACTCCTAGATAATATTATGGTTAATTATTCTCAATGGCATACTGAAAGATCTTCTAATAAAAAAGTGCATGCGATAGAAGAAATCAATGGTTTGACTGGAAAGATGGATGAACTTATGAAATTATTTGCTACTAAGAGTGTTTCTTCTGATCCTAATGATATGCCTTTGTCTACTTTGATTGAGAATAACAATGAATCTATGGATGTGAATTTTGTTGGTAGGAATAATTTTGGTAACAACGCGTGTAGAGGGAATTTTAATCCTAGGCCTTATCCTAGTAATCCTTCTAATAATTATGGAAATTCCTACAACAACTCTTATGGAAATTATAATAAGATGCCCTCTGAATTTGAGAATAGTGTTAAAAGAGTTTATGAATTCACAAAAGAATATTAATGCTTTGCTTGAAGAGAAATAACTTAAAGTCGATGATTTGGCTAGGAACGTTGATAGAATTTCTCTTGAGATTGATTCTTTAAAGCTTAGATATATTCCTCCCAAGCATGATATCAATGAGTCTCTCAAAGCCATTAGAATTTCCATTGACGAGTGCAAGGAAAGAACCGCTAGGATGCGTGCTTCCGAAGATGCCTTTATTAAAGCGTGTTCTTCCAATTCCTATGAAAATCAAGATGAAGATCTAAAAGTTATTGATGTGTCCCCTATCAATTCTTTGTTTTGCAATATGAATCTTGATGAAACTGAATATGATCTTCCTTTACCTATAAGGCGTTCCAAAAATTCGGAGTATTTAGATCTCTATGATGAAATTGATGAAAGTGGGATTGAAAGAAATAAAAATCTAGATGTTGCTAAACCCACTATATTGGATTCAAGGAATTTAATTATGAAAGTTGCTCTTTAATTGATTGTATTTCCTTGTTGCAATCCGTGCTAAATTCTCCACATGCTTATAGTCAAAAGAAAGCCTTCACCGAACATATCGTTGATTCCTTGATGCAATCTTATGAAGAAAAGCTTGAGTTAAAAGTTTCTATCCCTAGAAAACTCTATGATGAGTGGGAACCAACTATTAAAATTAAAATTAAAGATCATGAGTTTTATGCTTTGTGTGATTTGGGTGCTAGTGTTTCCACTATCCCCAAAACTTTGTGTGATTTGCTAGATTTCCGCGATTTTGATGATTGCTCTCTAAACTTGCATCTTGCGGATTCCACTATTAAGAAACCTATGTTAAGAATTAATGATGTTCTTATTGTTGAAAATAGGAATTATGTGCCCGTAGATTTCATTGTTCTTGATATAGATTGCAATCCTTCTTGCCCTATTATTCTTGGTAGACCTTTCCTTAGAACGGTTGGTGCGATTATTGATATGAAGGAACGGAATATTAGATTTCAATTTCCATTAAAAAAGTGCATGGAACACTTTCCTAGAAAGAAAATAAAATTGCCATATGAAACTATCATGAGAGCCACTTATGGATTGCCTACCAAAGATGGCAATACTTAGATCTATCCTCGCTTTTATGCCTAGATAGGGGCGTTAAATGATAGCGCTTGTTGGGAGGCAACCCAATTTTATTTTTAGTTTTTTGTGTTTTTCTTCTGTTAGGGAATAAATAACCCATCTACCTTCTGTTTGGATGTGGTTTTGTGTTTTAATTAGTGTTTGTGCCAAGTTAGACCTATTGGATCTTCTTGGATGATAGTTATTTGATCTTGCTGTAATTTCCAGAAACTTTGCGTTCAGTGCCCGAATTATTAAAAATCATCAGAATGTGATAAAATACTGATTCTAATTGCTGCTGATCAATAAACAAATTGTCTAGGTCTTCCAATTTTGGTAGATATTTTGGAGTTCCAGAAGTTTGCGTTAGTTACAGATTACTACAGACTGTTCTGTTTTTGACAGATTCTGTTTTTCATGTGTTGTTTGCTTATTTTGATGAATCTATGGCTAGTAAAATAGTTTATAATCCATAGAGAAGTTGGAATACAGTAGGTTTAACACCAATATAAATAAATAATGAGTTCATTACAGTACCTTGAAGTGGTCTTTTGTTTTCTTTCTCTAACGGAGCTCACGAGATTTCTATTGAGTGTTTGTGTTGTGAAGTTTTCAAGTTTTGGGTGAATTCTTTTGATGGATTATGGAACAAGGAGTGGCAAGAGCCTAAGATTTGGGGTGCCCATGGCACCCCCAAGATAATCCAAGGACACCAAAAAGTCAAATCTTGGGGATGCCCCGGAAGGCATCCCCTCTTTCGTCTACTTCCATCGGTAATTTACTTGGAGCTATATTTTTATTCATCAACATGATATGTGTTTTTATTGGAGCGTCTTGTATTATTTGTGTCTTTGTTTGCTAGTGTGCCACAATCATCCTTGATATACACACCTTTTGAGAGATCCATACATGAATTAGAATTTGATAGAATACTCTATGTGCTTCACTTATATCTTTTGAGCTATGTAGTTTTGCTCTATGTGCTTCACTTATATCTTTTGAGCGTTATAATTTTGCTCTATGTGCTTCACTTAGATCTTTAGAGCACGGTGGTGGATTTGTTTTAAAGAAACTATTGATCTCTCATGCTTCACTTAAATTATTTTGAGAGTCTTAATAGCATGGTAATTTGCTTAATAATAACATGCTTGGTATTCAAGATTTGTGAAACTTTCTCTTGAGTGCGTTGAATACTAAGAAAAGTTGGATGCTTGATAATTGTTTTGAGATATGGAGGTAGTAATATCAAAGTCATGCTAGTAGAGTAATTGTGAATTTGAGAAGTGCTTCAGTTAAAATTTGCAAGTCCCGTAGCATGCACGTATGGTAAACGTTATGCAACAAATTTGAAACATGAGGTGTTATTTGATTGTCCTCCTTATGAGTGGCGGTCGGGGACGAGCGATGGTCTTTTCCTAACAATCTATCCCCCTAGGAGCATGCGCATAATCCTTGGTTTTTGATGGCTTGTAGATTTTGGCAATAAGTATATGAGTTCTTTATGACTAATGTTGAGTCCATGGATTATACGCACTCTCACCCTTCCATCATTGCTAGCCTCTACGGTACCGTGCATTGACCTTTCTCACATCGAGAGTTGGTGCAAACTTCGCCAGTGCATCCAAACCCCGTGATATGATATGCTCTTTCACACATAAACCTCCTTATATCTTCCTCAAAACAGCCACCATACCTACCTATTATTGCATTTCCATAGCCATTCCGAGATATATTGCCATGCAACTTTCCACCATCCAGTTTATCATGACACATTCATCATTGTGATATTGCTTAGCATGATCATGTAGTTGACATAAGTATTTGTGGCAAAGCCACTGTTCATAATTCTTTCATACTTGTCACTCTTGATTCATTGCATATCCCGATACACCGCCGGAGTCATCCATATAGAGTCATACTTTGTTCTAGTATCGAGTTGTAATCATTGAGTTGTAAATAAATAGAAGTGTGATGATCATCACTCAATAGAGCATTGTCCCAAAAAAAGAGAAAGGCCGAAGAAAAAAAAGAAGGCCCAAAAAAGAAAATAAATAAAAAGGGGCAATGCTACTATCCTTTTTCCACACTTGTGCTTCAAAATCTTCATGATAGAGAGTCTCGTGTTTTGTCACTTTCATATACTCATGGGAATTTTTCATTATAGAACTTGGCTTGTATATTCCAACAATGGGCCTCCTCAAGTGCCCTAGGTCTTCGTGAGCAAGCAAGTTGGATGCACACCCACTTAGTTTCTTTTGTTGAGCTTTCATACATTTATAGCTCTAGTGCATCCGTTGCATGGCAATCCCTACTCCTTGCATTAACATCAATCGATAGGCACCTCCATAGCCCATTGATTAGCCTCGTTGATGTGAGACTTTCTCCTTTTTGTCTTCTCCACATAACCCCCATCATTATATTCTATTCCACCCATAGTGCGATATCCATGGCTCACGCTCATGTATTGCGTGAAAGTTTATGAGTTTGAAATTATTAAGGTATGAAACAATTGCTTGGCTTGTCATCGGGGTTGGGAATGATGAGAGCATTCTTGTGTGATGAAAATGGAGCATGACTAAACTATATGATTTTGTAGGGATGAACTTTCTTTGGCCATGTTACTTTGAGAAAACATAATTTCTTTGTTGGTTTGCTTGAAGTATTATTATTCTCTATGTCAATATGAACTTTTGTCTTGAATCTTTCTAATCTGAATATTCATACCACAATTAAGAAAATTTGCATTGAAATTATGCCAAGTAGCACTCCGCATCAAAAATTCTCTTTTTATCATTTACCTACTCGAGGACGAGCAGGAATTAAGCTTGGGGATGCCAAGTAGCACTCGCATCAAAAATTTACATACTCTATAATTTTTGATTACTCCATGCTATATTATCTACTGTTTTGGACTATATTGGGATTTATTTTCCACTTTTATATTATTTTTCGGACTAACCTATTAACCGGAGGCCCAGCCAAGAATTGCTGTTTTTTGCCTATTTCAATGTTTCGAAGAAACGGAATATCAAACGGAGTCCAAACGAAATGAAACCTTCGGGAACGTGATTTTCTCACCGAATATGACCCAGGAGACTTGGACCCTACGCCAAGGAAGCTTTGAGGTGGGCACGAGGTAGGGGGCACGCCCTATACCCCCAGGTGTGCCCCCCACCCTCGTGGGCCCACTGAAGCTCCACCGACGTACTTCTTCCTCCTATATATACCTACGTACCCCCAAACGAACATATACGGAGCCAAAAACCTAATTCCACCGCCGCAACTTTCTGTATGCACGAGATCCCATCTTGGGGCCTGTTCCGGAGCTCCGCCGGAGAGGGCCGTCATCAAGGAGGACTTCTAGATCATCATAGCCTCTCCGATGAAGTGTGAGTAGTTTACCTCAGACCTTCGGGTCCATAGTTAGTAGCTAGATGGCTTCTTCTCTCTTTTTGGATCTCAATACAAAGTTCTCCCCCTCTCTCATGGAGATCTATTCGATGTAATCTTCTTCTTTTTGCGGTGTGTTTGTTGAGACCGATGAATTGTGGGTTTATGATCAAGTCTATCTATGAATAATATTTGAATCTTCTCTAAATTCTTTTTTGTATGATTGGTTATGTTTGCAAGTCTCTTCGAATTATCAGTTTGGTTTGGCCTACTAGATTGGTTTTTCTAGCCATGGGAGAAGTGCTTAGCTTTGGGTTCGATCTTGCGGTGTCCTTTCCTAGTGACAGAAGGGGCAGCAAGGCACATATTGTATAATTGCCATCGAGGATAACAAGATGGGTTTTATTTCATATTGCATGAATTTATCTCTCTACATCATGTCATCTTGCTTAAAGCGTTACTATGTTTTTAACTTAATACTCTAGATGCATGCTGGATAGAGGTCGATGAGTGGAGTAATAGTAGTAGATGCAGAATCGTTTCTATCTACTTGTCACGGACGTGTTGCCTATATGCATGATCATGCCTAGATATCTCATAACTATGCTCAATTCTGTCAATTGCTCTACAGTAATTTGTTCACCCACCATAGAATACTTATGCTCTTGAGAGAAGCCACTAGTGAAACCTATGGCCCCCGGGTCTATTCTCATCGTATCAATCTCCATCACTTTAATCTTGCTTTGCTTTTTACTTTGCCTTTTACTTTTCACTTTGCAACTCTATACCAAAAATACCAAAAATACTATCTATCAGATCTCACTCTCGTAAGTGACCGTGAAGGGATTGACAACCCCTAATCGCGTCAGTTGCGAGTAGCTATCGTTTTGTGCAGGTACGAGGGACTTGAGCGTGGCCTCCTACTGGATTGATACCTTGGTTCTGAAAAACTGAGGGAAATACTTACGCTACTCTGCTGCATCATCCTCTCCTCTTCGGGGAAAACCAATGCAAGCTCAAGAGGTAGCACCAGCCCGTATGGCCGAATTGAAGAAGGCAGCTGCCAGAGCAGGAGCTTTAACCGCACTTATTCAAGCCAAAGCCTGGATTCCCGACCTTGAAGCAGAGGATATCATTAAGGGATACCCAGGTGTGAAGGAAGACGGTTCAAACTTCGACAATGATGACCTCCGGCGGCTGACCAAACAGATGCGGCCGGTAGCCAGCAAACTGGATGATGATACAGACTTGTCCCATTTTCAGCCGTTTTATGACGCTGAAGGGAAAAGACAGCCGGCCGACATCCATGAAGTTGAAGAACTTGTGCCTCCGATTCATAAGCACACTTATGCTCCTGATATTAACCCCTCCAATCCTATCCATGAGGAAGCAGTATTTCAAGCTTTAACTGGAATCGATTGGTCGATGGTTGATTTCCAGCGTGTGGGAGGGATGAAGAAGTGCCCACACCAACTGACCCTCAACCATCAAACCATCCAGACGAAGCATCCTAAACCGGTCGCCGGTTTACTAGCCACTGTGTGCCGATCTTGTGAAAAACAATTATGCTATTGGAGCCGCTTTGAAAGCTTCTTGTAATAGGATAGCCAAAACTCCATTATTTGCCATGCCATCGAGCATGTTTTGTAATGCCTCACAACAACTTGTGCCACCTTGTGGGATATATTTATGCATAACCCATGATGAATTTTGTTCCTGGGTATAACAACTTAAAAGTATCTAGCGGTTTACTGCTAGACGGGTCATAATGTCCAGGAAGTGTACAATACATAGATGAAATAATCGAAGTGGTTGTACAAAAAGCAATATGCATAACATACCTTTTTGTTAACCAACGGTGTATACGGCAAAGGTGTTAATACCAATCCGGAACGTCCCCATCCTTGTAATGTCGGTCTATATATTAAACCGGACCGGGATAACTACTGGGTTTTCTTTATAACACTTGTGATTTAGTCAAACCAGACTGGGTCAATAAACACCGGTTTATAACTGATCATGTGCCGACAACTTGTAGTTGAAAAGCAAGCCGGGTCAAGGACGCCGGTTTATCAAAAAATACTTATGAACTTCAACAAATAAAACTCAAAAAGGGAAATATGCCAGGCTTTTTACGAGCTGCCAGGCTCTAAATCGAGGCTTTTCATGGGCTTCCAGGCCTCTGAGTTAAACCATTTAACAAAGCCTTTTAAGATGGGCCTCCAATTAACCGATCATCATTTTAACTTTGACAAGTTCAGGGTCTATAAAAGATTGACATGTCAAACGTTCGATGGGTCATACCAGGATTACCTGGACAGGAGTGGCTTACTTGATGAAGGCAGGTTTAATCCGGGTTTTTAGGTGAATACACCAGGCTTCTAAGCCGTGGCTTGATAGCCAATTACAAGGGTCCTTCCAAACTCTTTGTTGCTTTGCAAAAAGAGCGCCCAAGTAACTTTGTGAGCTGTGCTCAGTGTGTGCCCATGTTTGAGTCTGTGCTTTGTGCCACACTCTCTTTGGCTCCACATATTTTTCTTTTGTGGCCTAAATGCCTATCAAGAGGTGTAGCTATGGTGTGATAACAACCAAGCCCCCTAGTGATATCCCTTCGTGGTTTCAAAACCGATCAGAAGGTGTAGCTGTAGTTCAAATATGACCAAGCCCCCTAGTGATTTTCTTTATATCCGTGCAACTTCTAAGACCGGATTAATAAAAACTCCGCTTTGTCAGTAAACTCGTATAACACACACGGGGTGTAAAAGAAACATATACCCTGCTTATAACGGAGGCTCCGGTTTATTATATGATATATACACTGTCATACTTATGTACAGATGAAGAGCCTATGGCTTCAAGTATAGTAAGGCCGAAGGAGAGCTATGTTCCATGGCCGCTTGGTCTCCTCCTCCGATTGACGTGAGTCTTTATGCTCTCGAACATCAATGAGGTAGTAAGACCCGTTGTGCAGATTTTTGCTGACCACAAAGGGTCCTTCCCAAGGTGGGGATAACTTGTGCATATCAGTCTGATCCTGGATGAGCTGGAGCACCAAATCGCCTTCTTGAAAGGTTCAGGTTTTAACCCGGCGGCTGTGATAACGTTGGAGATCTTGTTGATAAATCGCCGATCGCGCTGCTGCCAGATCACGATCTTCATCCAACAGGTCCAGAGAATCTTGACGTGCCTTTTCATTATCAGCTTCAACATAAGCTGTCACACGGGGCGAGTCGTGACGGATGTCACTAGGAAGAACTGCCTCCGCTCCATAGACCATGAAGAAAGGTGTGTAACCCATAGACCTATTGGGTGTGGTGTTGATGGTCCATAACACAGAAGGTAGCTCCTCAACCCAACAACCCGGTGTCCGCTTTAAGGGAACCATAAGCCTGGGTTTGATACCCCGTAGAATTTCTTGATTTGCCCTCTCTGCTTGACCATTAGACTGGGGGTGAGCCACCGATGCTAGATCGAGCCGGATGTGCTCACGTTGAAAAAATTCTTCCATCTCCCCCTTGTTGGGAAACATAGTAATTTCAAAAAAAATCCTACGCACACGCAAGATCATGGTGATGCATAGCAACGAGAGGGGAGAGTGTGATCTACGTACCCTTGTAGACCGACAGCGGAAGCGTTATGACAACGTGGTTGATGTAGTCGTACGTCTTCACGGCCCGACCGATCAAGCACCAAAACTACAGCACCTCCGAGTTTTAGCACACGTTCAGCTCGATGACGATCCCCGGACTTCGATCTAGCAAAGTGTCGGGGAAGAGTTCCGTCAGCACGACGGCGTGGTGACGATCTTGATGTTCTACCATTGCAGGGCTTCGCCTACGCACGGCTACAATATTATCGAGGATTATGGTGGAAGGGGGCACCGCACACGGCTAAGCAAATGATCACGTGGATCAACTTGTGTGTCTAGGGGTGCCCCTTCCCCCATATATAAAGGAGCAAGGGGAGGAGGCCGGCCGGCCCTATAGGCGCGCCAAGGAGGAGTCCTCCTCCTACTAGGAGGGGGAAGGAAGTGGGGAGGGAGAAGGAAAGGGGGGCGCCGCCCCCCCCCCCCTCTCCTAGTCCAATTCGGACCAGGGGGAGGAGGCACGCGGCCCACCCTGGCTGCCCTTCTCTTTCTCCACTAAGGCCCATATGGCCCATTACTTCTCCCAGGGGGTTCCGGTAACCCTCCGGTACTCCGGTTTTCTCCGAAATCACCCGGAACACTTCCGGTGTCCGAATATAGCCGTCCAATATATCAATATTTATGTCTCGACTATTTTGAGACTCCTCGTTATGTCCGTGATCACATCCAGGACTCCAAACTAACTTCGGTACATCAAAACTCATAAACTCATAATATAACTGTCATCGAAACCTTAAGCGTGCGGACCCTATCTGCTTAAGTCATCTGTGAAGGTGAGAAAATAACGATATCCGCCACGAGCCTCAACATTCATCGGACCACATACATCTGTATGTATGATTTCCAACAAATCTGTTGCTCTCTCCATAGTACCGGAGAACGGTGTTTTTGTCATCTTACCCATAAGGCACGGTTCGCAAGTACCAAGTGATTCATAATCAAGTGGTTCCAAAAGTCCATCAGTATGGAGTTTCTTCATGCGCTTTACACCGATATGACCCAAACGGCAGTGCCACAAATAAGTTGCACTATCATTATCAACTCTACATCTTTTGGCTTCAACATTATGAATATGTGTGTCACTACTATTGAGATTTAATAAGAATAGACCACTCTTTAAGGGTGCATGACCATAAAAGATATTACTCATATAAATAGAACAACCATTATTCTCTGATTTAAATGAATAACCGTCTTGCATCAAACAAGATCCAAATATAATGTTCATGCTTAACGCTGGCACCAAATAACAATTATTTAGGTCTAATACTAATCCTGAAGGTAGATGTAGAGGTAGCGTGTCGACCGCGATCACATCGACTTTGGAACCATTTCCCACACGCATCGTCACCTCGTCCTTAGCCAATCTTCGCTTAATCCATAGTCCCTGTTTCGAGTTGCAAATGTTAGCAACAGAACCAGTATCAAATACCCAGGTGCTACTGCGAGCATTAGTAAGGTACACATCAATAACATGTATATCACATATACCTTTGTTCACCTTGCCATCCTTCTTATCCTCCAAATACTTGGGGCAGTTCCGCTTCCAGTGACCAGTCTGCTTGCAGTAGAAGCACTTAGTTTCAGGCTTAGGTCCAGGTTTGGGTTTCTTCTCTTGAGTAGCAACTTGCTTGTTGTTCTTTTTGAAGTTCCCCTTCTTCTTTCCTTTGCCCTTTTTCTTGAAACTAGTGGTCTTGTTGACCATCAACACTTGATGCTCCTTCTTGATTTCTACCTCCACAGCTTTCAGCATTGCGAAGAGCTCGAGAATAGTCTTATTCATCCCTTGCATATTATAGTTCATCACGAAGCTCTTGTAGCTTGGTGGTAGTGATTGGAGAATTCTGTCAATAACGCAATCATCTAGAAGATTTACTCCCATTTGAATCAAGTGATTATTATACCCAGACATTTTGAGTATATGCTCACTGACAGAACTGTTCTCCTCCATCTTGCAGCTATAGAACTTATTGGAGACTTCATATCTCTCAATCCGGGCATTTGCTTGAAATATTAACTTCAACTCCTGGAACATCTCATATGCTCCATGACGTTCAAAACGTTGTTGAAGTTCCGATTCTAAGCCGTAAAGCATGGCACACTGAACTATCGAGTAGTCATCAGCTTTGCTCTGCCAGACGTTCATAACATCTGGTGTTGCTCCAGAAACAGGCCTGGCACCCAGCGGTGCTTCCAGGACGTAATTCTTCTGTGCAGCAA